>NW_023665472.1:0-87208 GCF_014743375.2 Drosophila subpulchrella | reverse complement strand
TATATGCTATAGCCGAAGGCATCTGGCACACGTCTGTGTTGGCTGGAAGTCGTTTACCTTGCAATTTATGCCCTCACGTATAAATAGAATTTGATTTTGCTTAAGCATCGCATATATTTTACCTCTGCCGGTGATTTAATGTCTGGCGACATAATCTGCCATTTGGCACTCGCTTCCCTGCCATCACGTACCTCGGTTTTCCATCCTTATCGCCGTGTCTTTAAGCCGCGTGCAAATCCGAATCCATTTTCAGGGTATTCTGTATTATGTGAGGTGGGGAGTTGGAGGTGGGGGTCCTGGGTAAACAAAGAAAAATACACACAACAGGGGTATGCAGTATCCACAGTATCCACGAGTACTTGGCAGCAGCAGAAAACAATTATGTCGGAATAACACGGGTATATTGTATTTTTGTTCTTTCAAATTCCGTTCTGGCAGTCTGCTGTTGTGTTTTTCGAAGCCGAATCTGATTAAAGCGAAATTAATCCCCAGGGGCCTTCAAACTATTGCATTATTTCCCTTCGGAATTCTGATGAAAAATGAAAAGGCAATGGATATGGCTCGCTTTTCAGTGGGTCTGAAACAACTGATTTGGATTTTCTAGTGTTAATTATGGTAGTTATAGTTTGTCTAACGTAAAAGCTTTAAATAAAATTGAAAAAATTTCAACAAGCTTTTCAATTAAAAAAGTAAGGAACCTTTTCAAATTCAATATAAAAGTTAGAAAGTTTCTGTTGATTTGTGATAAAAAAAATTAAAAATATAACTATGACTCCATTAATATCTTATGAAATCCAAAATAACATTTAAAGTAAAAGTTGTAGGTAACTGTCCTTCCAACATTTTTAATATAAAGGAAAATAAATAATAATATTATTAAAAGTATTTTCATTTATCCTAATAAAAATAACAAAAAAATGTCACCCTTACCGTAATCAATTCCTTTGATTCAAAAAACATCTAGACGCTTTCAATTATTTATCGCAGCATTAAAAATACAGTACAAAAGCAGACAGACAAACAAATAAATAAATAAACACTTCCGAACTAAGCCGAGGAGAACCTCCGGTTGTGTCCACAAATGGAAGCTAATGAAGGAAGCATTTTACTGCCCCGGAGAAAACAAGAGCTGCCTTCCACAGAAGTGCGACTGCTTTTGCTGACTGCCTTTGCAATTTTTATTTTCATAAATTCTCAAAGCATGTTTGCCAGCTCATAAAAACGCAGCGCACACAGCACCTCATCCGCAGCCTTAGCGACACCACCCGCTTCTCTACATTTTCCACGTTTTTCCACTTGGAGGAAAAGCCGAGAAAGGAAAGCCAAGCCCAAGTGGCTCATAATCTGAGCAATTTGCTAGCGTTTTATGTGATTTTTGTAGCTAGTATTAGTGGCTGTAAAGAACACACACCCCAGATGAGCTCGGCATTGGGTGTGTGTTTGCCTCTCAAAGTGAGTTTTCTGCATCATTTGTATGCAAATTGGCAGCATCTTTCTGGGATCACACACACTGGATCCTACTGATGCATGTGCAGGCTTTGCTTTCGCATCGAGTCGAAATTATAATCAATCTTCTTTGTCTACTGTGTATTTATCAGCATCTGATCAAAATCAATTACAGTCCATATTATATTATTTGGAGGCGATGCCAGCAGACGGACCCTTGCTTCCCTTTCTTCCCGTTGATTGGCAACCAGCCAGTCAGCCAGGCAGCCAGAAAAAATTATCCAATTTAAAAGTCAAATGTATTTTTTCGTATTCCTTGCACGGTGCTTTTTGTTTGTTGCTGTGTGCTTTTTTTTATTTTATTTTTTTTTACGCCATTGCCGACACATAATGTGAATTACCTAACAAAGGTGGCCCTGCTGATGAGTTGACGACGGCGAAAAAAAGCTGAAGGTGACGGGCCGCCATTTCCATTTCAGCCTCTTGGATTACCCTTTCCAGAAAGTATGATACCTTTTATCAAGACATTCGAAGAAATGTTGAATTCAGCTTTATAAAAGAACTTAAATGATTTATCCATCTTTGATATATAAATATGGTTTAAAGACATAGGACATCATGATGAAAGGCATTAAAATATGTTTAATACACCCAACAAGTGATTTACACTGATTTGTCTCAAACAATAGTGTTTTCTGTATGCTTAATTAAAGCTTTAATTAACACTTTTTGATACAAAAACGTTTTAAAAGAATTCCTATTTCAAAACATTTTTATGTGGGAATTTACCTTTTAGAATGTGATAAGTTACAATTGGTTAAAGTAGCATTATTAAAGTCTCTTATTTTAAAGCAATTTTTGCACAGCTTCTTAAAGTTTTTTTTTTACATATATCTTCAGATTGATATTGTTTATTTAATGACTAAGTGCATTTCTAAGAAAATATAGTTTCTAGAGTATTACCACTTCGCAGAGCTGCATTTACCTGCCTTACCTGAATCTTCTTTTTGACGGGTTCTGTTTCCGCTTCCGTTTCTTTTGCTATTTTGGCAAAAGACATTTCATTCTTTCTTTGGCAACGACAGAAAAATTACCCGAATTTCATTTAACGCTCCAACTTTGTCACCGGCAGCAACAAGGACACTCATGCAAAGCAAATGCGTTGAGTTTGTTAATGTGTTTGCATAAATTTGCCCGTGAGGAAAAGAGGGAAAAACTGAGACTAGGATGTGTTTGGGGCCTGAGTGAATGGTTATGGGAAAGCAGCGCAAAAAAAACACACATTTCAAGGGTTTTGTTTTGGGTGTAACACACAGAAAGAAAAACGCATGCAGTATTAAACCTTTACCACAACTTTTACTTTTTAAAGTAATTTAGACTGTTAAGTTTTATTAAAGAAACCTTTAACAGCAAAGACAAAGATATAACCAATATCATCATATGATGACACTAAAAATATTAAAATGATTGTGGAATTTGTAATTGATAAATTATTGTCAAGTTCCTTAACTATACAATTCTTGGTTTTTATAATTTTTAAAAACTGTGTCGTAAAATAAAATATTTTAAGGAGATAAAATATATAAAGTTTTAAAGAGATTCTAGACTATAAAGTTTCATTGAAGAAAGTTAACAAAGCTTGAAGGGCCATAAAAACCTATTATATTATTATTAACCCCTTTACTTGTATGATGTTTGTTCTCTCTGTAGAATAGAAAACCTTGCCTTCTGAACTGGACAATCCAATTGCTTTAAAGTTGGCTGGGCAAAGGACTGGCCGTGGGCATTAATCAGACTAAGCACACTCCTACTCCCAGTTCAGTGGCAGATGCAATTGCTCTTCGCTGGAAATTGGATTGTTAGTTTTGAAACATTCTGTAGGGGTCAGAGGTCGCAGGATGGGCTACCTGCATCAGCAGCCACTCACCTGTGACGAAAGGTGGCTGCCGGAAAAAGAGAAAGTTGCGCCGTCAACGGGTTCACATCTGCCCGCATGCTGAGTTGAATTTTGGGTGGTCTGGTAGGGTGTCATGGGTTAAGTGCATGAGAGTGTCACCGTTAACCCCCCGCTGTCCGCTCGTTTGTCGTAATGCATTAGCCCTGTCTGTGGATTCACCGACCCACCAAAGCCCGGAACCGGATCAAACTTTGGCCTTCTCTCCTCCAGAGACAACATTCCAATTGTCCGACAGCAAAAGCCCCTGGCAAAAAAGAGCCCGATTTAGATGTCCTCTTCTGGTTGGGGACCCCTTTGACTTGATGTGGCCTTTATGAATAATAGATAGTAGCACCCTCACGCCCAGGAATGTCAATTGTTTATTTATAGTCCGATTCGATTGGTACCCACCACACCCAAACCGTGACTCTTGCATATACAAAATTCATGAACTTTGACATTGCAACTGTGAGCAGCGAAAATAAAATTCGCAAACTGTGTTTATGCGAGGATAAAGTTGGAAACATAAACATATTGAAAACAGATGTAGGATTATATGTGAAATCAATTTTTTCACATCCGGTTTTAAGTAGATCTATTTCTTTACTTTCTGCTGCTATAACTCTAACTTAAACCGTCTGTTAGCTTATAGTTTTCACTATAAGATTTCATTAGACAATAATAATAATTTATTTTTTAAATTCATAATAAACTTTAGCCTTAATCCAACTATGGTTTTATACAAATCGTTATACCTTTAAATATAACGGATGTTAAAGGAATGATAACACTTTGCCAAGTTATAATAAAATGTTCTTTAAATTGATTGTTCTATTTAACATATTTAAAATTATTTAAGCAAATTAGTTTCTTATAAAAAGAAAGTAATAACAATAAAACAAAAGCAAATAGATTTGGTTAATGTGCTTCCCCTTCATCTTAAATAGGCCTGTTTAAAATCGGCAAGTGCCTTTGCAAATTTAGGGATTTGACTGAATCTTAAGTTAACATACCTACACCACCGTTTCCAGCACTGAATAAATCTAAACTAAAGCCTTAAAGTATCCCATAAAGTGCAACCTAATCTGCACTAATCATACATAGTGCCGCATGATCCCGAGCTGAAAAGTGAGAGTCACACCTCCATGTGGCTGGAGTGTCAATTACTCTGGCTGCCGTAGCCATTATATCCTTAAACCACCCCAAAGCCACCCCACTTTCTCCACTTTCTTCCCATCCAATCCTCTACATCCATTGTGCCACTGTGTTGGTTGTTTGTCTGTTGATGTTTGGTCTCGCTTGGAGAAATTTTTATGGCTCATAAAATTCGAAATTAGAACTGGTGCTGCTTGTCTCTGAGATATATAGTATACGTGTACCATATACTATATATTTCTGTGTGCCTTTTGTGCGGCGTATAAAATGTTTATGCTTTGCTCATCGTTGAGAAATCTGGTCCAGCCAAGTGGATTTTCTTTTCAGAATTAGTATTACATTTAAATGGCATATAATTTGTTAGCGCCATAATATTTATGCGAGCTGTGGCCGTACACTTTTATTTATGTTCACTTGGCTGCCTCGGTTCCCCAAATCCCCAGAATCCTCTACCCCGAAAGCTCCCCCGTAATCCCCCAGCTGACAATCAAAGCGCACTTCTTTGGCATCGCGTTTAATTTGCGTGCTGGAAGGCACTTGCCTGCCACAATGCAGCGGTGCCACGCGGCGTATGCGCAATTTTCGCCTTCCCCCACTCAACGACCCTTGGGGAAACAATTATTTATTTGTGTTTGTTTTACCGCTGCCCAGATGCGGAAATTTTTAATTGCCGACTTAAAGCGAATTTGAGAGTATGACTTTTTGTTCTGGCCCCAGATGCTTTCGCAGCTAAGATCCCGGTCCGGCAGCCCGATTACGCTAACTTGCCTTCTCTGAATTTGGCAAAAAAAAATGTAAGCGCGACCTTCATTCTTGTTCAAGGCAACAGTACGCAACACAAAAATGAACATAATTCAAAGAAAACATTTTGCTTACTTTCAGAAGCGTGTACGCTTACGCAGCAAAGGGCATAAAGAAATTGGAATCGTTAGGAGGGGAAATAATGAAAAGCCAGGCCAAATAGTGGGAAAAAAATCGTATCCCAGGAGAATATCTGGGATTTTTAATAAGGTTTTGCCGCGCACACTAAAAAAAAATATCGGTATACTATTAACTAGAATTTTAAATCTCCTGGTTGTTAGTAAGTGTTAAAAAATCAAAAATATAAAAACAAAGAATTCTGGGAAATACAAAATTACTATTGTCGTAAATCCTTAAAATTGAATTTCCCTGCTAGCGACCTAAGCAAATGATGATGAGAGTGTTCAAGTAGATTTAAAAAATATATTTTTCGATTAATTCAAATTAATTTTGTTTTCAATTAAAATTTGTTTTGTTGTTAAATGTTGAAATTCAATCGATTGGAAAGATTGTAACAAACTTAAGGCGGTATATCTTCTTATATTTGGAAAATTCGTTGCAATTGTTGCAATTTCAGGGAAAATACCTATCCTTTTATTAGCTTATAAACAATATTATATTTGGGGGATATACTAAGAAAATATGTTATTTAAATGCTTGCTGTTTTCCATTTTTTATATTTATTTCATTTTTTATATTGATTGTTTTATAAGCTGTTGCTTGAGTTATGAGCTGAATCGATTATTTTTATAAATTCTATAATAAGAAATTATTGAAGTATTACCCAATTACCATCTCACGATTTTTTCTTTGGTGTCATTTGCAAACTCATCCACCGTGTCCATCATTGTTCATTTTTCTTTCTCCGCAATCCTGACTTTCGGGGGCTAATCATTCGATTTTCTCTTTTCCGTTTCAGCGTTTCGCCGAAAATTAGAGCGTAAGGCGAGCGAGTGGGTGGAAGGGGCAAAATGGGCGCCCTCCGCCAGACCATCCGCCCGAGCCAGCGGATGCCGTGCACCACGGTGCGGATGCGTGATGTTCGCGCCCCGGCCTTTGACAACTGAAAATGCCAAAAGGTAGCAAAGCAGCAGCAGCAGCAGCAATCCCCGTCCCTGCCAATCGATAACCGCAGCACACAAAGTGCTGATCAGCCAATCAAGGCGAGTAACTAAGCGATATAGGGGTATATATAGTCAAAGAGTCCCCCGAAAAAAAAGAGGAGCAAAAAAGTGAGAACCCCGAGCCCCAGGATGCGGATGTGGATGTGGATGCCGCAGGCTGTGCAGCTGCTGTTTGTGATGGGCTTGTGGGTGATGCAAGGTCAGGCGCAGTTGGAATCCATGGGACAGACAGCCGTAGCAGCGGGATCGGGAACTGCAACTGGATCCCCATCCCTAACCCCATCCATTCCATCGCGGAACCGCATCAAGGCGGAAGCGGATGCCCTGATGACGGGCGACAGCTTCAACATTCGCCACGGGCGCTCTCGTTCGCATTTCCTCCACTCGAACAGCAGTGGTGGGAGTGGTGGTAGCGGTGGTATACCCACCACCCGGCTCCTCCTGGTCCCACCGCCCACCAGTTGCCCGGGGCGGGGGCACCTCCCCTGCTCCCGTCACGCATAAAATCCGCAAATTGCACAAGAAGAAAATCAACGAGAGCATTCGCAAGAGTGTGGACAAAAGTCTGGGCCTCCTTCATCCCGCCAAGAACCATCGCAGTCTGGCCGAGGCCGAGCATCTGCAGGGTCGTCCTGCCACCGAGGACACCGAGGACACGGCACTCAGCGAGGTCATGCAGCTGGCGGATGAGATTGAGCTGGAGAGTTCATTCGCCACGGTGGCCCCAACAGGTGATCCGGATATCGTTGTCAAGCAGGCGCGCCAATTTGTGCGTGATGAGGCCAATTACGAGAGGGAGCAGGAGGATGAACCTCTAGGGGAGGAAGAGGAGGAGGAGGAGGAAGAGGAGGAGGAGGAGGAGCTGCCTGTATCCACCACCACAAAACCCAAAATGACCAGAACCCGCCTTCTCCCAGTGAATGGCACTTCGGGGCGGGGGGATAGGATGCGCAGTGACTCCTCCTCGGAATCGGATTACGAAAGTAATGCCCTGGAGGAGGAACAAGAGGAGGAGGAGGAGGTTCAGCCATTTGGCAAGCCGCAGACCAACGAAAGCCTCGGCACCACTGAGTGGATGGATGAGGGTGGTCAGCGAGGAGGCAGGGAGCCCGAGGCGGAGGCCCGGTCCCAGGTAGCCAGCATGGAGGTCAAGCAGATTAGCTTCGATGGCTCCGACTCCGATTCCGACTCCGAATCCAGCCTGCTGGACACCTCCGAGGTCACGATGGACGATGGCTATCCGCCGGATGTGCAGATCGATGACAAGACCAAGCAGCTGGTCATTGGCGATGTGGAGGGCGTGGAGGAGACGGATGAGAACATGGAGTCCAGCCAGATAACCGCCGATGTGATCAACGCCCGGGACAGCAAGATCGATCTGGTGTCCAAGTTTTGCAGTACATCGAGCAGCAGCACCTGATGGGCTCCAATTGCGTGGCTGGTACCTCCCTCAATCTCGGCGAGGGCGTGGTCGATAGGTATGCCCAGGACAGATTCCGCGTGGAGGCCGAGGTGGCCGTCAATCGAGCAACATCTGACCAGGTGAGTGAACGCCTGGACAAAGTTTTCCGACCTCTGCCCACATCATATTATTCACATGCCAAACTTTTCCAATCGAAAGTTTTTCGGCCAGACGGTTTGGCACAAATGCAAGTGGAACGGAGATGGAAATGGATTCGCAACGAAATGTGTACAGTTTTGATAGGGAAATAGCATTACTTATCTGAAGGTCATTCAGGTGTCAATCAAATGGTCAACATCAACTACCAAATTCTAGAATAAGTAGGCGCTTATATATATATTCTTGAATTTTATTTAGCATTGGGAAACAAATCTTATGGAGACTTTTACTTTAATTAATAAAGTTTTAAAAAACTTGTTAATATTATGCAACAAATATTTTACATTAATATTTAAAGACTTGAAAACTCTGGATTATTCAGAATACATTAGGGTATTCCTAGCATATGCAAATATGCCAAAAAATTATCAACAAAACCATAGGAAGATTGAATCAAAAAAGCTTCTTTATGAGAAAACGCTATCTACAAAATACCATTATCTTAGTATAAATAAATAATCAGCTATTGAAGGCTCCTAAAAGGCACTTCGGAGTAATCCTTCTGTAAGAAAAAACACTTCCTGTTGTAATTCTTATCCCCGAAATATTTATTAAGCCAGTCACTCCGAATTTATAAATCGCCATACTCGGTTATCTCATCCTCCTCCGGAACTTCGGTCCCCGCGGGCCGTAAATCCTCTTCCGAGGGCGAAAAATCGTTGGCAATGTGAAAGGTCTGGCGAATCTCCTCCGCCGTGTGGCCCTTTATCATATTGGCCACCGTCATGCAGGCGGCATTAAGGAGATTCCTGATATCCAAGTAGTTGGCCGCCAGGATGAGCTCGAAGAGAGTGCCCTGATCCATGGCCAGGAACTCGGCATCCCAGGCACTGATATCCACCATTGGCCGGGACGCCTCCCCTCAGCTTCCTCCTCATTATCGCCCTTATGGTGCTTGGCCCAATGAGAACCTTTTTCAGAATCGTCGAATTCACATTGGGCAGCGGAATAAGTGGGTCATTCTCCGCCTCCAGTGCACAATCCTCCAGCAGGGTTTTAATGGTGCTCGAACATTTCGCAGTCTCGGAATCGGTGTCGAAAATTTCGCCATCGGAGGACTGCAACTTGATGACTGGCATGGTTTTCCCCCTCTGGAAGGGCGCCCTTTTGGAATTATACAATACAACTTTTACACGAAATGGGAAAGTGCCAACGTGACAGTTAAGAATTTAAATCAAACAGAATTGTGATGAGTGCAGTGAAGAGAACATGGAGTTGTTGAGTAACATGGATGTGCCATTAATGAACGTCCTTGTAGAAGAGATACTAGTATTCATAGTTAGGAATTATTTAAATGACTCAATATGAACACATAATATTAACAAATCGCATATGTACAAAGCATTTTATTTAATATATTCACAATGAAGAAATACAGATTATATTTAACATTTGGAGGAATAGACATTTTAATCAGCAGATAATTTATTGCCAGAAATATAATATTTTTCGTACTCTAAAAAAATGTAATTTAAATCACCAATAATTTATTGCCACTAGAATCATTATACATTCCGTTTTAAAAAAAATATATATCACATAGAAGGAATACAAGAATAAATTAACATTTGGAGGAATATACATTTTAATCCGCTGATAATTTATTCCCTCCAGAAATAAAATATTTTTCGTGCTTTAAAAAATATACAATCTTAATCTTAATTTATTATTATTATAATCAACAAATAATTTATTGCCATAATTAATAGAATATTTTCCTCATTCAAAAATAAACATTTTAATTGGCAGATACACATATATAAATTTTAGTTTCAGTCTCTTTAGATTCGTATAAAAACCAAAAAAAAGCTTAGGAGTCCGGATTAGCTGAGCTTTTCCATTTCCCATTTCCAATTTCCCAGCCACCATCGCTCATCGGTCGGCGTTCACGTTTCAGTAGTTATTCGCCAATTTCTGCTCATCCAGATTGGCAAGTGGCCTTTGTCAACAGCAAGCATAATGTGCTTTTCTTGTTGCGGTTGCTCTCGGCGCTTGTTGGGCCATAGTTGGCAGAACTACCTCCGGTTTCCCCAGATTTTCCCTACACTTTTCCTTCGATTTTCCCCCGCCCTGTCCATCTGCTTGGCTGCGTGCATTTTTTTTTGATAAAAGTTCAATTACTTAGCGGAGCAGGCGTGCCGGGCAAAAAGTTTGCGGCATTCTTGTGGCCAAAAGGACATTGATTTACCTGAGCGACCAAAGCGATGGCAATTCATTTGGGTTCTCATTTTTTTCTATGGTTTTCTCCAGCTGTCCAAACCGAGCCAGCTGATATGTGCTTTGTTTTCTCGAGTCCATTCCGCTCTATCATCGATTTGGCAGTATATCTTGTACGAGTATCTGTATCTGGATAACCGCCCGAGTGACAATCCGTAGGACAAGGACATCAGGCAGCCCTGCTTCTGCTCCTGCTCACAAGTTTGGCCAACATTTTTTGAGCTCTGCTTTTCTTTTGCTACCCAGCAGCCAGGCACAATAAACACAAAGTTTCATCAGATTTCGCATATGTGGGTCTAGGGATCCAAGTCCAAAGTCCAAGTCCAAAGTCCTGCTTTCCAATGTCGAAATGCCCTTGCCTGCATACACGCATCCTATGTGTCAATGCCGATGGGGATGTTGGACATTAGACCTGGAATTTATGTCCTTCTGTTTTTCCTCACTGCCTTTGGCGTGTCTTGGGTTTTATGGCCAATGGCAATAGAAAAATCAAGAAAAACTTAGCTCTTTTTTTGTGAAAACAAATAGAAAAACTTGGGTGTGGTTGACTTCGTGCAACAGGCCATTGGATATTGTCCGCAGGATGTGATTTAGTCGTTGCTCGCCGAATTCCAATGACATAATTTTCCAGCAAAAGATAACAACTTTTCGAAGACAGGAAATCAAAGCCATTTGTTCACCGAAAAACTCATTTGTTAAAAGCTACAGACAATCGATGACACACTCAAAAAAGTATTCGCCATAAATTTTAGAAAAAAAAATAAGTGAATTTAGGATGAATATATTGCTTTTCGATTTTAGTGGTGTGGTGCACTTTGAATTCTTTCCATCCGGCCAAAGTGTTAATAAGGATTATAATTTTTTATATATATTATATTATGTAATTCGTCTAAAAGACTAGACGTGGTTTTTGTACCACGAAAAAAAAGAAGAAGGCTATACTGGAAAGGGACTACTTGGCATGTTTCGAGGATAGGAAAATAGTTGGCATAAGGTTTTTTTTTTCGGGAGGGGATTACTTTAAAGGGGAAAATTATTTTTTTATAAAGAGCAGTAGTAAGGAATTTATTTAATTTTAGTCAATGCGACTTTTGTTTTAGAATTTAAAAAAAATAATAATTTTGTACGTAGTTAATTTTACTTTATTTAAAAAAAAATTATTTTGGAGTAGATATCCTTTTGTGATTAATAGAATAAAAAACGTGTTTCCAAATTTTCTAAAATACAGCTCGAATAATTTTTGAGTATACTAAGAATCCAAATAAAATACCGCCTGTCAATAAAGGCGCAAATAAACAATTAAACCAGGCGTCGAGCAGCTTGGCAAATTAAGTGACAGAGGGCCAAAAGACGGGGAAAACCCGGAGGGAAAATGGGGAGTGCGGAAATTGGGAAAGCGGACAATGGGTGTAACTTGGCCTGGGGAGCAATAAAATGTCAAAGCTTCGAATGTCAATAAATTAAATTGCGCCACCAAGGATCTGGCTCGGGATCAACATTATTGCATTTAGTGTCATATGCCAGACATTTGTTTTCATTATTGGTTCAACGGGGGAATGTTTCCACTGGGACCCCGATGATTTATCCAGTTCGACTTGCCCCATAAATTTGATGGCCGATACTGTCCAAGTTCCTGGTTCATAATTTCAAAAATGGCGACGGCTAATCAGGACCTGTTTAATCAGTTTTGCTTGTGTTAACATAATCAAGGCTAGTAGGAAAACTTTTGCTTGGGCGGGAAAAAGGAAATTACGATGGGGGTGTTGAGCCCGAGGTTCCGTGCCACACAGATAGATACTAATTGAAGTTATTGTTTTGTGATACATTGTTATCGCCCTGCCAGCGAAGGATCCTTCCGGTTTTCTTGTACCCACTCGCTTTTTGTGTTTTTGTGTGTTTGGGCATTTCCCGTTTACTTTGTTTCGCAAACAAAAACAAGAATAACATTTAAGGACAGGCAGCTTGAAGGTGAGTGCAGGGGGGGAAGGCTAAATGGCAGTCAGGAAAAACAATATCAATTCAAGTTGAAATTACGAGCTTCAATTGTTTTCTTGCCTTGGCCACTTTTCGTTAGTTTCCGTTCACGCCGCCAAGTGAAGACGGCAACAGAAGGGAAATGGTAGGAAAACTCCAGCTGAAAGGCACACAGGGCACAAAAGCAAAAGTGTGGCAACATGGCGGATGGAATCGGAAAACTTTTAAGTACTTAAATGTGTTGTCGTCGAGCGGGGAAAATGTGAAGGTGAGAAGGTGAGCGAGAGTTGTGAGTGAAAAGCCAAGGACCTGCTGGCTTGGCTTGTCCTGAAAATTGAGTTTCCGGTGTTGCTGTTCTCTGCCATCTCAACTCTTTTTTTTTTTTTGCTTTGACTTCAAGTGCATATCTCTCTCTTATTTGCCAGGCAATGATTTTGTTATTTTTCAGCGGAAGTTCGGCGATAAACTTGGCAAATAATTTATTGCCTCGCCGTCGCTTGTTTCAATTCGCAATGCCTTTTGGAATTCGAGTGGCGTTTGCGTTCAGTTCATACAACAAATCGAAATTGAAATCTGCATAAGCGATGCAGTTTCCAATTGCCAGCGGCAATAAAACGCGACAGCATCAAGGACATCCACATCCACACCCCAGGCCACCACCCCAAAACCCTTTTATAGCCAAAGTAGGATCCTGTTCCGTCCCCATCGCCGCGTCATTGTCAACATCCTTCAAAAGTTCTCCAAACGGAAGCAAACAAATATCTATGCAAGTCAATGTTCAGGAAACAGTCTCGCACTGATGAAAAATAAAGAGAAACCCCTTTGAAAACTACAGGCTTTAAAAAGGTTTTTACATGAAATCCTGAAAAGGTCTTTAATAATATTAGTTAAAACATCGGTTAAAATACAATCTGATAACATCTTTTGATAGCAAAATATTTATATTGAAACTCTGAAAAGATTTTCTTTTAATTCCCAATAAATTTAAGATATTTAAAAAATTTTCAAGATTTTAAAAATAGATGATATGAATTCAATGTTTCAGGGTCTTTTAAAAGTACAAAGAAAAACATGTTCAGGTCAGATTTCTGTGTTAATAATTTCTCACTAGGGCTTAGATTTTACGATTTTAATTGTTCGTGAACTTCGGAAATCTGATATTTTTAAAGGACTTCAATTTATTTAATTTTTAAAATATTTAAGGACTTCAAAAATATATATTTTTCAGTACAAAAAGGATTTATAACCTCATAAAATATCCATTTATCATTTTTCTTCAAACTGAAATTAAGAACGATCAAACCAACTTTTTTCTGTGCACAAAACGAGGTCACCGAATGCAATTTTTCACTTGATTTCTCGCAGTGTTTATGGCTTCGGGACTTTGTGCCGCTTGATTTACTCGACTCTGCTTTCGCCCAGCGGGCGGTGCTAATAACGGTGCCTCCTGCCACGCCCTTTCGACCTGCCACGCCCACGAGCCTGTGCTCCCGCTATTTTTATTGTTAGCCACTGCAGAATGCAGTTGTCTAGCCCCGAAATGGAAATTGTTTTCATTTTGCGCAAAACAATCCTAATGTGGATTTTTACGTTCTCCGCCCGCCTGGAAAGCCGCAAAAGCTAGAGCAACTGCGAATGCAACTGACGCGGACATGCATGCCTTTGTAGGCCACCGGCGGCTTTTGGCCCCGTCCTGATCCTGGGGGCCCCGAAAAGGTGGAGGCTTACTTGGAACCCCTGCACCAGGGCACCACTTCGCAGCGGCCCTTTTTCCAGATGGTTTATTTCAGCACACACATCTGCTCTTGACTCTTGCACCGACGAATGCCGCCCTTGTCGGCAGCCTGGTGGCGATGTTGGATGCAAAAGGTTCGGGTTCTGGTTCTGAATCTGAATTTCATTCTGTACCTGGCTAGAGAGATTCCTCTTTTTTGACTTATTTTAGCAAGCTACAGCTTAACTTATATAACAGGAAACCACCTCTCTATGATATCATAATTAATTTATATTTATTAATACGAAATATAATACATAGGAAAGGTTTTTTTTTAAAACAAGTAGGTTTTTCTAGAAGGAATTCATATTTTCCCAATGCAGGAACATTTTGTTTTTAATTTGTACTAAAATAGTTTAAAAATTTATAACAATTCTAAGCATATGCTTTTAAATAAACATTCTCTAACATGTAAAATAATAAATAGGTATTGTATAAAAAAAAACCATAAAGAAAGAACTTGTTTAGCAAGAAAACATAAGATGTGAACTATGAATTACGTTAGGATACGAGGAAGACTATCTTAAAGATTGAAGAAAGAAAATAGAAACAGCATTAATGTTATTAAAAAACATTTTTAATCAATTAATATTCAAATGATCAAATTATGGAAACTAATATATTTAAAGATACTTTTATAAGAAATACATTAATATTACTATTTAATATGGCGTTCTCAGCTTGCAAATTGCATACATTTTAAAACACTTATGTGCATACGCTGTGTTTTTACTCCAAATAATCTGTTGGTTAATTATTCTGATAGTGCAAATATTATACTATTTTCTCAGTTTTCCAAAGAGACCGTATTTTGGCAAATATTTAATAAAGAAAATTAGTTTCTCTGCCTTATAATCAATTTAAGTTTGGGAAGAGCCAAACATTGGCAAAAGTTCAAAGTTTGTCTAATTGATATATAGAGCTGTACAAAGTTCGGTCGCTAAACGCCAGTTCAGCTCAATTTAGTCGTGTTTGCAGAACCGCAAAGCGATTCAACTTATTTTATAACGTCTGTGAATGCTTTTGGATGGTTACCCTCTTTCGGGGGCCTTACGAACTGCAAACTAAACGACTGCATCGCTTTGCCGCGCTTTGTGCAACACATGTTGCCATAACTTAACAGCTTAACAAACTTGTCGAGTATCCCCCGAAAACAAGTCCTTCGCCTCGGTCGCTTTCAAGTGGCTGGCCCACTCGGCGTATGCGTAACGTTTAAGCCGCAGCAGCCACAAAGCTCTTTCTCCTTTTTTTTTGAGTTTATTTTTGCGCAATAAAAACATTTGGATCGTAGGAACCAGAACTCAGAACTTGGTGCCCAAAAGCCCAGACAAAGTTTGTCTTTGCAAGCAGTCGAAAGGCGCGAGCTCTCGACTCATTATGCTTGGCGGCAGGAAATCAAAAAGGGAAACTTTTCGGCCAAAATGTTTGCCAACTTTACTGGCGCGCCTGCAATAATAATAATCATCGGGCTGGCAAAGTGCGTTGAAAAGAAGTTACCAAGTTGAAAGCAATTAATGGACTAAATCAAAAAGCATTTTTTGAACAATGGGAAAAAGTGCAGGGTGGTCTGGTGGTCCTGTGGCCAGCATAAACATGTCAAAAACAAGTGCCTGGGGCTCAATTAGCCGCCAGCCAGCGGAGCGGAGGCCAGGCAGCCAAACTGGGCCAACATGGGGCAACTTTTAATTAATTGAACTCCTTTTCCTGCTTCCTAATTGAGCACACATATTGCCACGTAGCAGGAGTTTCCCAGTGATTTCCCACTCATCTGAACTTTCATCTTTGGGGTCTAATGTCAAATTGGGTAACAAAATTGCCTGCCAAATTAGCCATACATTTTGGATAGGCAACCTCGGCAACCTTTTTAATTTTGTTAGCATTAAGATAATTAAGTAGGCTTTTAGTTGGTTTTTATTTTTTAATTGTATTTCAAAAAGTTTTTTAAGACCTCCCATTTTGGATACACAAGTTTTTTCTTTAAATTTACAGGATTTCCTTTAATTACCTTTCTCGTTTTAATATGTTAAACTTTTTATAATGTTTACTTTTAGTAGGTATTGTGTATCTAAAGTTTCCAAGTTCAAGCTTTAAATTTACACCAAATAAATACATTTTGTTCCATAAATATACAATTTGTAAGCTTCTCCCAAACATTTAAAAACTTTGTTTGCCGAAGTCAATTAGCATATTTATCTTATATATATGCTAATATACATATGTATGGTTTGTTATGCCTTTCCTCACTGTTTGATCTTTTAATTACAAAACTAAAAAAAAGTATTTCAAAAAGATTCCCCATCTATGATATTTTGCATATTCATGTGTTCTTCCTTTGAGTTAATATAAAATAAATGATTTCCCTTTAAGATATAATTTCCCAGTCCTCTTCCAAGAATTACAAAACATAATTCGCAGAAGTCAATTAGCAGGGAATCATATCTAAATATATATATTATCAGTTCTGCCTTTGCCTCACCGTTTGATCATTTAATTATGGCCTAATTAAAATTGGCAAAAAGCCTTGACCGTTATGGGTCATTAAAAGCGCACCCGGCAAACAAATAAAGGGCGCCCAACTTCAGACAAAAGGGACGCTATCGTCTGAGGGTTCCGGGAAAGGCACCTCACCATCATCATCATCATCTTGGCCATTCAGTCATTCAGTCAGTCGGCCTTTCTAAGGAGTGTGTTGAAGTGTCCTGGCTTTGAATAATTAAACCGGAGCATTTCGCTTTCAATTAAGATGTCGACACGCAGTCAGAGTCGCAAAAGCAACGGGTGCTCGAGGCCTCTGGCCAAAGGACACGGCCAACCCGAAGGACTCTTGAGGACTTTTCGGTGCGTTCGCATGTCCTGAGAGTCCTCCGCAGATTCGTGTTCCCCCCTCTTCCGCCAGGTGCCTAAATTTACAAATTTTATTTCATTTTCCCTGCATAATTAATTTTATTTGTTCACACTCTGTTCTAAAAGCATTTAATTTCCTTGTTTATGGCTGGCCAATTAAATATTTGTTCGGTTAGCGTGCTGTTTTGCATTATTTTCAAAATCAATAGGGACCTTGGCAGCGACTTTATTGCAAATATGAGCTAGGGAGAGGCGGAAAAGCGGCGGGAAAACCCCCAGCGAAATGGCCTTGTCAAGTCAAATAACAAAAAAAGCGGCTTAAGTGCCGGCAGGCAGCTTTCCTCCTTATTCCTCAACATTTTCAAGGCGCCTCAAGTTTCTAATACGCGTTTTATTCGGCTGACTGGCATCATGTGCTAAACAAATAAGCGAAACAGCCATCTCTCAGGTCCCTTTGGAGATTTCTCAAGTCCCGGTAGTTGGGGATTTTGACAAAGCAGCGGATATAAATTGTAATGCTGTCTGCTGTGAGAAGAAAAGAAAAACTTTTTAGCCTGGTCCAGTGATGGGCCAACATATTTTTTTAATTAAACGTCAGGGAGATCCACAGCTCAACTTTCCGATGCAGTTGCGTAATTACAGCACAGGTGGGCATCATCAAACGAAAAAGTAGAGCGAAATTCCCAAGCAACCGCATCATAGGGGGTTCCCATGGAGGTCGGAAGCCTTTAAGCGGGGCTTTAAACCTCCGACTCAGTAAACCCCTTTCCCTGCTGCCCCAAAAACACAGCACACAGACAAAGGCCAAAAAGGGAGGGAACACTTTCGAGTACTTAGTGAGTTACTTACTCCTGGATCTCTCGTCCTGGATGCACCTCCATCTGCAGCTTGTTTTGCCCTTGTTTTCACCTCTTTCCTAGCACTCAAGTGCTGAAAAGTGTTTTTAGCACACTTTAGGACACAGTCTCAGGGGGCAGCGGGGGCGGAGGAGCAGAAAAGCCGGAAAACCGGCAACACTGCAACTGTAAGCGTCCCAAACTATATAAGCACACCAGCAGTTCAAGTTGTCTGCGGAGAATGTTAATTGGGGAACGAGGTCTCGTCGGATTGCACGGTAAACAATTTTATTACGGAAGAGGAAACGATTTTGCAAGAAATGTATAGGGAAAAAAACCATATTTTAAATATATTTTCAGATTATAAAAAAAAAAACAAATGAAAAACCTTGAAAAGAAATCATTTTTAGGGGAATGCATTTTTTAAATTATGAAAAAATTCCCATGTTTCATAAGTTCAGGGAAATACTTTTTACAGTATGTAAGAGAGATACACAAAATATTTCAAACGTGATTTATTTATGTTGTAGTACAATATTAAGAAAGAAACATTAGTTCCTAGAAATACAAATATTTATTAAATAAATATGAAGTTAAATGAAGTTTGAATGTACAAAACAAGTACTTGGATTGCCTTAAACGGTTTTCAGGACCTAAAAAACAGTTTACAATTGAGAGACTATACACACAAAAATATAATTAAATCTCTAAGGCCGAAATACCTCTTCTATAAGTCCGAATGCAGTGCTGAGAGTGAGATATTTGCACTCATCATTGGCCATGTGCCGAAAAAAAAAGTTTGTGTGGCCCATAAATAATGGGGGGCTGGTGGAAAAAAGCTGTCAACTCCATGTCGAGCTCCCAGCTAAGTCAGCATTATCACCAGCGAACAATGTCGGCGGCGTCATCATCATTAGGCGACTTTTGAGCCCCCGAAACGGCCTTGGACACTCGCATGGATTTGGATTGGGCCAGTGGGTGGTGCCAGTGGGTGGGGGGGGATGGTTTTAGCTGGGGACTGACAAAATGCCTTTGACATTTACAAATGAGGCCCGCCAGCGAATTAATGAGCCACGCCCAATTAGCGAGTGTGTCACATGAGGGAGTCGCAAGATCCAGAGTCTTTCACCCGAAACCGGCTTCTGTTGCTCCTGGCTAATGTATTGGAAAATGGAATTGAAGTCGATGCTGCTACATTTTTTCTGGGCACCCCCCTCCCTTTTTTTACCCTCTTTACTGTAGTCCCCAGCAATTTAATTAATATTACGCAGACAGTAAAGAGGTGGTAATTTCACCCCCATCACCCTAAGCAAAAATCTTCAATGTAATTTTCTCGTTTACCCATTTTCGAGGTAGTCCGATGAGATGGGAGATGGGGGTACGGAGGATACGACGGCATCCTGTGCCGGGGCCTCAGACAATGGAAAGCCAGGAGCGCACTTGAGCACAGTTTGAGGCGACTTGAATGCGCCGCGCCTATAAGTATGCACTTGTAACGGCCAGGGGGCCATAGAACACCCACTATCCGCCCCTCCTGGGGTTGTAAAAATAAAAACGACAGACCAACAAAAATGAAAGGAAGCCAATTCTTAGAGGGACTTCCCCTGCCCGGTCCACTGGGCCACTTTCGGTGCTCTGCCCGAGCTGCAACAAAACTTATTATATTATTCATGCCCTGCCACCCAAAAGGGTTGCCCCGCATTTTGGGTTAAGACGGGCTACGTGCCTGCATTACTTCTAAATAAATCGTTTAACGGCCTCTTGCGATTATTTAAGATTATTTAAGGGGTTTCTTAAGAAACCAAAAAATTACGCATAACTTAAATAAAGCAAATAAGAATATTCAAAATAAGATTTTATGCATATTAAGACAGGCCAAGATAAAGACTTAGATTCAAATATATTTAATAATTGTGGTAGATTTAAAAACGAGCTAAAAATAATTTCTAATTCATAAAAGAAGATTTATAATAAAATTGAATGCATATTAAAGCAGCGCAAGGTAAAAACTTGAAATCAAATATGCACATCTAAAATTGTGGTAGATTTATAAAAACTAAATATATGTTCGAATTTGTAATATACTTCTTTTTGTTTGGGAATAAAAGAGTAGAAAATGTTATAGGAGCTTTTTAAACCAGGGATCAAAAATATCTGATTTGAAATCTAAAAACTTTACCCTATCCATAATAAGCAGCCAGTTTAGTAAATAATTTTATTATCATAAAGAAAAAGAAGAAGAAACAGATGTGTAACATGTATCCCTTAGTTTAATTCTTGAGATATTTAAAATGTACTCACAATTAATGTCTCCTACGGACTTTTCAAGCTTATTAAAGTGTCGGAATGATTTCTGATTGATTCTATTTGAAAAGTTTATTTTTTAGATATTTTATAAAAGTATTTTCTAACAGATATATTTGACACTTTAAGCAAAAGACTTTTTAGTAACAGTTCTGTCTGACCGAGATATTTCATTTTCAAAGCGATAACTTTTACATCATTTTTACATCTCTAATATATTTTGAAACAATATAATCTATGTTCGATTTGATAGTAAGAGTGTAGGAGTTTCGCTACTTGAGATTCCCTCTCTTGTCATGCATTTTGAATGCAATTTCCTGGCCAGGCCAGGGCCATAAATTAAATTTTTTCCGCTGGCCTGCAACTAATATCCGCTGTATGGCCTGCTTGTGTTGTCTCCGGCAGAATCTTCAAGACCACCGGCCGTTCCGTCCAGGAGGATGTCAACCTGCTCCACGCCTCCGTGCTGTCCATGGTGGAGTTCGACGATGATATATTCGCGGCCGGAAATTGCTTCGATTGGAATGAGCATCCCGCCCAGCCGGGACTCTTCTGTCCCTTTGCCTACCGCCTGCCGCCTCCAAATCTCGGAGCGGTCTTCGCCAAGGATCTGGCCATGGAGTACCACTATCTGGGCAACACCTCCGAGTGGTTCTTCCTGGCCCGCAAGAATGCCGAGAAGGTGATAGCCCGCAACGAGCAGTATCTCAAGTGTAAGTATTGTCCCTGATTTATTCGCCAGCCTTATTTATGGCACCCCGATAGCGAAGAGCCGCTCATATACATATACATCTATATATACACATTGAATACTTTTATTTTTTGGGCTATTTAATCTGCGACTTCATTAGTCACCGCCCCAATTGCGTATATTTCACCCAGTTTTATCATGACCGAAAATGTCGACTGGCAGCGCAACAATTAAGCAATAATAAATAAGGAAAATAGGATCCCGAGTTGCCTTTAACGTGGAAACGCCACTTTAAATGGAAATTACCCACCTTGCCAATTTAGCAGTTCCGTTCGTAATTAGCCCGATTCCGTCTGCTCCGGCGAGCACCTAATCCATTCTCACGGCCTTCTGCTCGACTGTCCGGCGTATTTGACAGTGATGCGTGTAAGCTAATTTTATGCAAGACCCGCCACGAAGCTTCCTGTCATAGTCCATAGTCAGGGTATTAGGATTTGCTACTCGGCTGTCAGAACTTTCTACTTACACACGGAACAAAATTCTTTCAGAAGTCCATTGCCTTTGATTTTAGGGGGGCCAGGGACTAAATAAATAATGGACTTAAAGATGTGCCTCCCTTAGATTTTTAAGGAAAATTTGGTTTATGTTTAAATCTTTAAGGCACATCTTTAAGTCCCTGCTTAGTCCTTAGTTCCCAAAATATTCCTAAAATATTTTATATATTAAATATTTATATATTATATACTTATATATTATATATTTGTATATTATATATTTATATATTAATATTATATATTAAGGCAATGAACTTAAATTATCCTTTTTTGTCCCAGTGCACTCCCAGCTTTCCCCTTAAATTTCTAAATATTTAAGGCGTTGCGTTGGCAAATTGCGTCAAATGAATTTTAATGATGTTGGCCTGTCCCATCCTCACACTTGTCCGCCAGTTTGCATAACTTTCACCGCCCCATTCCCCAGAAGGCAGAGCAAATGCACTTGACACGACCGTGCCGCAACATTTCAAAATAATTTGCAAATTAAAGGTTACGGTTACGCCACGTCGCATCACCCCCCGCATTCCACCCCTCCCCCGGCACATCACGAATTTCCCATGTTTTCCCATTTTCCGGCTTGCGTGTGCAGCGGTGGCATGCAAATTATTTGTTTGCTTGCCTACAACTAATACTAAATGCCGTGGTTGTACCCGTACATGGGCTTTTCGGTATTTCCCTGGTATGTGCACTGAGAGAAATGATCGTTACCTTACAGGAGAGCAAGGGCTCTGTATTCTAGAGACCCTTTCTGAATATCATTTCAATTATTTTAAAACAAAACAAACAAATTTTTGTAGATCCACTTACAACTCAAATATTGAAAGGAATAACAAAAATTAATTTTTTAAGTTTTAGTTTAACGTGAGGATGAGAAAATGGTCCCATGTTTATCCCTTTTTTAACTTCTATAAAATATTTAAAGTCAATTTTTTTGTGATGCTTAAAAGCAGGTTCATATATGTTTATGTTTTCAACATCTATAAAATATTTTTCTCCTTTGTAAAATTGTAACTAAACTGTAACTAAAACTAAAACTTCAGAGCGTTGAATACAAAAAGTCCTCTTGTTATATTAGTTATATTTTTAATCTTATAAGAAATTGCGTAATAAGTAATATATTAAAATTACAATTATGGTCTGTCATATCTTAATAATTTAACACAACCATAGATAGCATAAATATACTTACCTATTTAAACAAATAAATTATATTCACGTATAAATCTGGGTACTAACCACCCAGTTCGTTTGCGTATCCTAGAGATTTTAAGTCATATGATAAATCATTCCATAGCCTCATAGGGCTTATTTTCATCTTCTTAAAAGTACAAATATCCCCATTGCAGAATGACTGAATTTAAATTGCAACTTTTATACTTACTTAATCAATCAAGGAAGGTTTATGTTTGAACAACACTGAAGGGAAACTTTACCCTATGTATTACTTTCCAATTTGGCCAGACCACTTTGCATATATATTTTCCTCCGTGTGACCACTTCCATTCCTTCATCCGCATCCGGGCCTGAAAACCGGACTTGGCCGCAGGCTCTAGGCCCTCAAATTGCATGGGCGAAATTGCATGAGATGCCGTTGAAAAATGTGTGTGTGTGTTACGTATACGCCGTGTGTTCGATTGTTGCCTGTGACTTTGGCTGTGACACTGCCATGTCCCTCTGTGGCTGAGGGAAAACAAATGGAATCGAAAACAAACATTCTGCAAAGCGGGTGGGAAATTTGGGGGCGGGCTTTTCCACTAGCCCATGCATACTAATAGCGTTTTGGCCCGGCCAAAAGCTGATTGCAGGCTGCCAGCCAACTATTTGCCATAGATAGAAGTCCGTTCCTCATTCGTTTGTTTGCAAATTGAAAAGACGGAAAGAAAAAGGAATGGGAAAAACCGAGCCTGCCAAATTATATTTGTAGCTCTAACAATAAACGAAAGCGGTTCCGTTTCGACATCGAGTCATTTATCTAGCGCGGAAAGTTGTGTAAGCCCCGGCAAACTATGATTTATGGGGTGCTGAAACTACTGCCGCATAGTTGCCTTTCGATTTATGCACACTTTTGCCTATTTGCACCCGCCTTTAAAGTTTTCCCTCTAAAAAGTTTCGCACCGAAAACTTTCTTAACCACTCGCAAATCACTTTAATGCGGCTTTATTTAATTTACTCTTTAATTTTTTTTAAAGGACATTTCATTGGTGAAACATTTTTTTTTCACACCACATCCAATTTGCGGCCAATTCATGCGCTATTAATTTGATTATATGTTTGCGGTGCACAATGCAAATGTTGCTCCTTTTTATGTGCCACCGAAAAAAGGCAATTCGCGAAGTGATTACCTTTTCATTGCATAATTAATAATATTTTTTGCCAATCGGCAGGCGACTGGCGCCCCACCGAATTGCGCAATCAATACGAATCGAGTGCTTTTAATAGCCTTTTCAGCAGCATTGCATTCACTTTATTGGTTGTTATATTCCGAAAATTATTGATAATGCCAATTTAAGTGCACTCAATACTATAATTTAGCCTAATTGCTCATGGTTTAGAGACTCTAATGTTTAAAAGGGCTCATGAAGTCATCCATAAATGTGGTATGATAGTAAATATTTGATTTCCGTTTTACTAAAATGAATTTCACTTTGATCAATATTTGAATGTGTTGCAATATTTTGATGAATATTTTTCCTTTCCTGTAATATTTATGAGTCATCTAAAAATGCACTAACGATTTTATATATTTTATTTGCGTTTACTTTATCAAAATTTTAACGTTTCTAAAGGCATTATTTATTTAAGCGAATATATTTCTATTCGGATATCCTCAATTTAAATATTAACTTACTTATATTGTATAGATAAAGCATGAAATAAAATTAAATTGCCATATAAACATGAGTTTCTGCCCATTTAAGTAGGGTTTCGATTGGCAAAGGAAACTGTGAAATAGGAAAAATAGGTGAATTCCCTCAAGGATGTCTGCTTTTCTATTGTTCGTTCCCGTCTAATACACATATTCCTATACGTATAGTGCAAATACACATATATCAGGGTCCATCTATCTATCCCACCCCCATAACCACTTTACATGTTTATGTACTCATTCGTGGAACATTCGTTTTGTGGGGGATATGATGGCGCGTGTGCGGCAAGTAAACCGCAAAAATATGTCATAATATTTGCTTTCTGCCACAAGTCTGGGCGATCCGTTTTATATTATTGTATGTATTCCTACTCCGCCTTTTCGCTGGTCACAAGTCACGTGTTTAACATAAAATTTAAATAAAAATCGCATACAATATGTAAACGGTTATATGTACTTCCTGTGGTTGCTCCTCCATCCAGGGCAAATATTTTCCGAGCTTTGGGCCCATTTGCTCAGACTGCTTGTTGTTACACTCGTCGTCGTCTGGCTGTTGTAATTTCCGTCTGCTAACGCAATTTGCAAATTCTGTCTGACTTTCACATCCTTTGCCATGGCCATTACCATTTACCAACTAAATCAGCCGAAATCTTATGAGATAAGCCACAACATATACACATTTTATGCAAATCACGGGCATAAAGAATAGCTGAGGGGCTGTTTTTTTTCGTGGGAGGCTTGGGCTACAATTTGAAATCATTTTTGTGAGCTAATTTTACTGGAACTGCTCGGCCAGATTCATTTGTCGCACTATTGTAATGATGCTGAAGGCGAACTTGGCCACCTAAAAATGGTCAAATATGTACTTGAGTTCTGGAAAGGAAATGGTATTCCCTAACTCACGCTTATGTTGCTGTTCATGGAGATTGGGAATATGCCTCCTGCAATGAAAATAATAGGCTGCTGGACATGATGCATGAAGTGGACCAAGGTAGCCCTGTAACGCGGCTCTGCATCCACCCAGTTGGATTGGAAAATCGTGTTGGACAATTCCTGGGCATCATCTATAAGCAGATTACAGGTATAGCAAAAGGGAAAAGTCTGCAATAGGATGGTTATGACGAAGAGCAGGGAGGCCACTCCCTTCCAGAAGTTCGAAAAGAAGAACACATTGACCAGAGTCAGACCCAAAACGGAGCCAATCAGCGCAAATTGGACGAAGATGGTCCGGGAAATCATAGGCCTTATCATGTCACAGCATCTGGGGGAAAAATATGCCTATATTACTTACACTCAGAATAAAACCAAGCTACATATTAGTTAAAGTGCAAAACGTACTTGTTTTTAGAATTTAGTTCTTTGATCATAAAAAAAACATTAGAAAAATATAGCTTTATCCACAGCTATGTTTAAATCATCCTTGTTTCAAGAACTATTAAACTTGATTTAATAGAAACAGAATTAATTTGAGTGCCTAATTTTAGAAAGTTTTGTACTCGTAATAAGAAATACTTATTTTAATATCATTTTTTAAATATTTTGGATCATATTAAAAATTTATATCGGGAATAAAGCATGCTTATGTAGGACGTTTCGGTTTTCGAGAATAATTTATTCTTGATTCAAGCACGCACAAAAAAAATGAAGTCACTTATTAAGCGTGCTTGAACTTAGAAGCCATTTTTTTTGGGTGTACGAACTAAGTAATTTAGAATCACCCACTTCAATATGGTCTTGTGATCCATAACGCAGTTCACCAAATCCTGATAGTTATCGGCCTCACTTCGCTCAGGATCCGTTCTCAGATTTCGCACATGGTCCTTGAGCACCTCCATGTGGGCCCGAAACATAATGGTGAACATCAGGGGATACGTATCGGATAGCTGATCCTGCAGCACGGCAAAGGACATGGTGATGTACTCGAATATGGCCTGGATCCACAGGCTGCCCAGGCCATCGCGCCAGTCCAGGAAGGGATTATAGACGGACCAGGGAGGACGACCACTCAAGGCATACGATAAGAAAGTGGATCCCGCATATCCGCAGTATATGAAGCTGTAGATCAGAAAGGCATAGTTGCAGCGGGCCACCATATTGTGGATCCTTTCGCGATCGCTGTCATTCTGAAGCCTTTTGTCCAAGTGATCCAATAGCATCTCCGTTTTCCTCAGTCTCCATAGAAACAAGTAGGTGATGGTGGACTTCACCGAGGCTCCATAAACATTGATGCACACCTGCAAGGAGGTGAGGAACTCGCCAGGCGTAAATTCTTGAACTCCTGGACATAGCTGATGATAAAGCCAACGGGCAGTAAAATACACCAAAAGCAAAGGGCACACAGGTCCAGAAGAGATAGACGTATCGCAGGACTCCCTCCTTCGGTGGAATCCAACCAATTAACCACATGGCCCTATATAGATATATGTTACCCTGGCGGGACTGCACTTTCTCTGTCAACGGAGTGGGGTTATCAGCCGGAACAACACCATGTTGACTGGATACTAACCTGTTCAGCTCCTGCACCTGCATTTTATACTGTCACCCACGCCCATCGATAATTGACCAGGTTGCCCCGATTCCCTGGCAAAACCACGCCCCTTCGTTTTGCACCCTGTAATTAGACTTACCAACGGTGGTCAGGTTGTTAAGTGCTAAGGGGGGATTTATTATTGAGGTGCAAGCAGGCCTGTCAACTGCCATTAGCCAGCTTAATAGTTAATTGTTGGCGGGTATTGGTTAATAAATCAATCAAGGGTTGTTAGTTGAATATTTAAAGGGGTGGTTATGACTAGCTTTCTAGGGCAAATGACTTAAATGACTACTTTAAGAATAATTTTTGAAACAATTCACATACAAGACGTTATATTTAAACAAGTAATTTTAAGAAATCAGAACATAAAATGTATGGTTTCTTTACTAACTATTGCAATTCTTTTAGAAGGAATTCAGTATATATTTGACTTAATACTTGACCCGTTTTATCTGCCTTCCTATCACTACATGGCCTTAAATGTACTTGAAATCTTCAAGTGTGTACTCACTTCTAGAAAGTTTAGTGCATGTGCAAGCACTGACTGCTAGGATTACTACAGATACTACAGAGTGCAAGTGTCGGGATGCAAATATTAGTATTAGATCTCCCCTCTTTGCACTGCACTTTAAGGCTCAACTTCCCCGGCATTTGCCTTGTTATTTAGAAACTTCTCTCCGAGATTCATTTGCTTGACGATTGTGATAATAGTAAAGGCGAATTTGGCCACTGCATATTACTCTGCACCGAAATGGGAAATATGGCTCCAGCTGTAAATTGAATGGGTTGCTGAACCCGGTGCATAAAATACATGAAGCGCCGACTTATAACGCCTATCTGCAGTTATCCAATTTGAGTGAAATAATGCATCGCTGACTTGGACACAATCATCGATGAGATGTTCGCATAGCATGCAGCAGGGAAAGGACTCCATGCAGATGGCCGGATGAATGAGACACTCGCCACGACCGTCCAGATGGTATTCTCAAATAGCAAAATACTTATGGCAGCCAATCCCAAGTCAATGCCCACCAGCATGAATTGGGCAAAGATTGGTGATCGATAGGATGGGACGAATGATTTCGGTACATCTAAAATATATAAATCTTTAAATCAAATACCAATACAATAAGCCAAAACATCGTACTGAATGATGGTGCGATGATCCTGAATGCAGGCCACCAACTGTTCGTAGTTCTCCTTCTCACTGAGCTCCGGATTACGTCGCAGATTCTCTATGCGATCCCTCAGAATAGCCAGATGACATCGAAACAAGGAGATGAAGACTATGGGATAGGCATCCGAAACCAATTCCTGCGTGGTGCCTATACAAACCACAACGTATTCCATAAGCGAGGCAATCCAGAGTTGCCAATAGCCACTCCGCCAGTCCACAAGTGGATTGTACAATTGCCAAGGTGCCGTGCCCGAAAGAACCGATGTAAAAAGGTTTAGGAAACAGAAACCCATGTAAGTAGACAGGAAGACAATCACAATCAGATTGACCCGAGCCACCGTTTTATGGAGAATCAGACGCTGCGATGGGCTAACACATCTCTTGTCCAGTGGGGAAATCAGTTCATTCATCAAGCGAAATCGCCACATCGAAGTGAAGGTCACACAGGTCTTGATCAAATTTCCAATACAGTTGACGTCCACCGGCAGGGAGGCAAGAAACTCCGTCGGCGTAAACCTACTAAAGTGCTTCACATAGGTGAGCGTTAGACCCAGCGGTAGACCTACGATCCCCAGCAACATCGTGGTAAAAGTCAATAAAAAGTATATCCGTCTGAAGAAACCCTCCCTGGGAGGGTTCCAGCCCAAGAAGAATGCAATGCGATAAAAGTAATCACTGGCAACCAAGGAACTGATGCTATGGTTATCAAGTGGTGCAGATCGCAGACGTTCAAAGAGCGGCTTCTTCATCTCACTGAGTTCGATATAATACTTCTAAGGAAGAGATTCCCCAAAGGGGTTTTATACGGAACAATTGGACTTCCTGATTTGCTTTTAATGTCTTGTCATTTTTGTTTTATTCATCAGAGAATCCCCCGAGTCATTCAAGGCCGCCTGTTTGCATTTATAAAGTCATTAGTCCCAGGAATGGCTTAGGCAATGCAAAATAATCAAGGTGAAGCACTCAGGAAATATAACTAGTTAGATAAGTTTTCCTTTTCACAGGGACTCTCAATAACAAATTGTACTCATATTTAGTAAGTAAATTATACTTAAATCCTTTTTTATCGTTTTAAATATATATAAACCCCTATAAGTAGAAATTATCCACCTATAGAATTGAAGATAAGTCCGTATCACCCAAAAATGTATATAAATATAACTATATTTCTTATCTTAAAATATAGTCTCTCAGCAACTAAAAAAAAAACGAAAAAGACTCCTAATAAGGTAAACCAAATTATAAAGTCAAATTAAAAGGAACATTTCTCGCCGTGTACCCCATGGGGTGCACTGAATTGCTCGCTGAATCACCGAGCTGCTGACTGCCGTGAAAGGCTTATCGATTTCTGGGTCCTCTAATTACAGTTTGCATAATGGATAAACGCTATTGAAACCATTCTGTTGCCTTGCAGCCTTTCATCTCTACTCGAACCGCACGGAGGAGCGAATCGAGGACGACACGCTGGCTGTGAAATATGAGGATGGCAGATGGTCAAAACCCTATTACGACTGCGGCGGGGGCAACATTTGGATGCTAACCTACACGGTGCCATTCTTTGGCTACGAGAACGGAACCTATCACTTCAAGTGAGTATACCAAAGAATCCATATTAAATTCGGGGGCATATACATAGGGAGAATTGGAAAAACTTATCAATTTTACAACCTTTTCTGGATGAAGCTGTGACAATCATCATCATCAGACTGATCCGCATGGCATATCTACAAATATTTAGCAATTCATTCATAATATTGCGAAGAAAAACTTATATTTATTTAGGGGTGCAACTTAAATATCTGACTTTAAATAATTTATTAAGGTGTCTAAATGTATGCTATGAAAAAAAGGAACATAGTCTTTCGCGACAGATTAATCAAACCTGCTTATTTAATATATGAAGTACCTTAAGATATTTGAAAATCTTAGTGATTTCAAAAAATTCATAAAGGTGGTTAATAGAATGCTATGCTCTTAACTTTGTCTTTTGCAATGGAATTTATGATTTAAAATATATTGTTGCATACCTTTAGACACCTACATTTAATAATTCTAGTGATTTCATTAATTGGTTTCTATGACGAATCGAATTAATATTAAAGATTTTTTTAGACATAACAATGACTCAATTATTAATTTACTCCGATTGATTGGAGTGGGCGATCCTTTTTTTTTCTGTGCATGGTTTACAATGACAAGTATAAGCTGGAGTACGTGCACATGACGGATGCCGCCAGATGAGCATTTTATAAATAATTCGCAGCATGGGAAATTTGAAAGAAAACTGCAATGGTGCGCTAAGTGCCAGCACAGCAGTTTTCCCAGCCAGCACCCGCTGCTGCCAGCGACAGCGGAATGGAAAAGCCGGAAAAGTCGAAAAACTGAGCGAGTGCCAGTTTTTGGCTTTTGTCTAGAAACGGGCAAAGTAATTGAATAGCTGAATGGCTGCTGCTCTTGGGCAGCATTTTTGGGTTTTCTGGTCTAGTGTGGCACGTGCAATGTGCCACCAACGGAGTTTAAGTTTTAGTGCTTTCCCAAACATCGACTGCCAACGAAATTCCGCTCACGCACCGCCCTAAAAACTGAGTACTTTAAAAAGAGCACAGCATCTTATGAAACTTTATAACGTATAACATCTTTTCATCTTCATTTCCCATTTCTATCTGGGCTTCTTTCTGAGTTTAAATAATTTCCATTTTTCCCTCCTTTTTTTCTTTTCAAATAGTTTTGTGTGTTTCCCGGCTCTTTTGGGAACTTTTTCAATTGAGCGTTACTCCCAAGTTGGCAGGCAGCCTTAAAAGAAAGCGATGAACCAGTTGTGTTTTTTGATGAGAATTTCATTGCTGTTGACCCAGATCAATAAATTTAAGTATAGTTGTTTGGAACTTCAAAAACAAAAATATTTTATTTATTTAATTTAAGTATTTCAAGAACTACAAAGAAATTCCAGCTATTAAAAGCTGAGCTATAGATACTTCAGTGCAGATATTTCCAGGAACTCTAAGTATTTAGAGAGCTGATTTATATATTTCCGAGAATAAAGACAGTAATAAACGCCGGCATTTGCCAGGGAAAATAGCAAATTTTTCCACGAATTAAAGTTATATAAATATAAATGCTTTTATAACTTGTAAGCCATCAGCCTAATGACAGTTGCTGGCTGAAAACCCCTTTGATATTTATGACAAAACACCGACTGGGGAAAGTGGGCGGGGGGGGGGCGTGGCAGTCAGTCATCGCTGCCATCTGCACTTCCACTCTACTTCATCCATAATTTGCAATTATCACTCTGGATGGAAGCAGACAACAGCAGCAGCAAAACAGACAGCAGATTGCCAAGGCGAAAGCAAAAGCAAAAGCACATTTTGGCCAGCAAACTATTTTCACTTAGTGGCCAAGTTAGTGTCGGTGGGGAGTGCCCAGGATTACGTGGCTTTTGTTTTTCGACCAGCTGAAATTGCTTCTGACTGCTCGGATAGACGGGATGGCTGTGTGAGGTTTATCTGCTTGTTGTCTTAAAAATCATCAGAGAACAATGAGCTGCTGTTCTATGGCAATGATTTAAAGCCCTAGATTGGGGTAGATTTACTGGTCTCGAAAATTGCAAATCAAACCAAAGAATAGGCCAAGTATCTCTGGGTTTTTGGTTTAACATCTTTGTTTATATCAGCAATATTACACTGATACTAAAATGGAATATTAAAAGCTACAAATAAATGTCTGGTTATAAAAATGTAAAACCTATATCTATTTAGTTTAAAATTATTTGAATCATTTGATTTGAATATTTGATCTTAAGGATTTTTAATTTATTAAAAGAGAGCTTAAAATTAAATATTTAATATTTCTAAATTTCTAAAGAAATTTAAATGCCATGGAAGCTAAAACTATTATATTTAAATTGACCATCAAGTTAAGGCATTCTTTTTATTAGTGTACCATAAATACTATTTATTTAAGAAGAACAGCTCCTTGGGCTCAATTATTCTCCTCTCCACCGGACTGGCAGTGGCCAAACCCTCGAGGGATGGTTTGTAGCAGTAGCAGGGGTACACCAATCTGGTTTCAACTGATTCGGGAGTGGCTCCTGGCCTCGGGGTAGTCGTAAACCGCAGCCTTTGTTTCCCTGTAAATTAGATTCAATATTAATTTCACATTCAGGCAGGTCACAGTGATTTGGAATTGTATAAACGTATGATAATCCTGCGGTTTGGCTTTTCAATCACTGATACATTTTAATGTATGCTTACGAATGGCTTTTCAAATTATTCAAATTTAATCAATGTGCCAGCGGACTAGCCTGATTGACAGATAAATATGAGGCTTTGAATATTAATGAAATGAATACAGAAATCTGATTTTAATAAAATTAAATTATTAGACAATTTTCCAGAACGTGTTATTATACAACATGGTATTTAAAGAATATTTATCTTATGTGGCAATTAGTGTACTCTTTTTGAGGAATTATTATATCAAGATTATTGGTTAATATATAGTATAAAAAAATATATATAGAAATGGGTGGTAAAACTCACATGATGATTGGTAGTACTGCTTCTGCCACCAGTCCAACTGTCGTTTTGGCCAATCGATTTGCAGCAGAGAGCCCCACGTGGCTTTCAGGCCAAGGATAAGTAAAACCAACTGCAGCCGAGGCAAAACCATATCTGTTTGGAAATTTTTCAACCCATTTTCCGCTTTTCGCGAGAGCTTGCCTAATGGCTTCCGTAATTATTGCAAGCAGTTCGCTTTGGCCTAAGTAAGCGTTTAAAATTTAATTACACACAGCAGCGAGGGATGCGATGCCGTGGGATGCAGAGCTATTTCCGCTGGCAGGTGGGCTGGCAGCAGCATTTTCAAAATTTAATTAAAGCAATCAATTATAAAGTTGGGCCCATTCACACCCCCTCACACACATGCCTACTTAGCGTTCGATGACTTTCCACGCTCAATAAATTTCACACGCAGCCAGTGGGAAAATTCAGAGAGTCAGGGGTCAGGGCGTCAGGAGTTCGGAAAATGCTGCTCTTGAGGACAGGACCTCCATATACCCACATAGAGTGGAAAAGGAAACTGTCTGCCGCTGGCGGAAGCCCGGCAACTGCCTGCAATTAGTTGCAACATAAATTTTGCCCGCCAAGAGGCACCGTGGGAAAAGCGGAAGTGTAGCAATTGTCGGCATAGAGAATTCAGCTAATACCTTAGCTTCTCTACAGATTTTAGACACTCGCAAAAACACCAATTTGTTTACGTTTTAAAAACTAATAACTTATTTTCGCTTTGATTTTATTTATTGTAATTGTTATTCATTTAAATTATTGCTATATTAATTTAATGAATTTTTAACTTGAAATTTTAATATGATTTAAATATTTTCCTATCGTATCATGGAACCCTTAATTTACTTTTAATTTAAATATGAAATCCTTTTTTTATTAAATTTAAAAATGCCTATAGTGAACATGACAAACAAGGTTCTAACTATTTATTACATCAATTTAAATATTTTTCAATCGTTTCATGGAACTTTATATGTTTTGCTTATGAAAGCCCCCTAATGTCATAATTATCATGGTATATGAATTTGTAGCTATTCCATTATTTTGCTGAATTTCCATTAAACCTAACTACAATTAATTTTTACGAATGTTGTACAACCCTTTTATTAAGTGCTGGCTCTTTTATAGCGTTACTTCTAATAAAATTATTTTTTTTAAAACATGTAGCATTTGTATCGTTCAAGTATTTCTATTAATTTCTAACAATTTTAACAAGATTTTTTTTACAAATACTTAACAACTCTTTTTTTAAGGTTTTTTATATTTGAGTGCTTGATTATTTCTAAGAAAATGTTTTTTAACAAAGCTTGTTAGAAAGAAGTTCATTGTATATTGCAGCTCCTTTTCCCACTGTAGCGGCCTGCCGGAATTAATGTGGAAATGTTAAAAGTTCGTTAGTTCATGCCAGTTAGGACCACGTGGCGGCTGCACAGTGAGAATAGTTAGGATGGTCGGAATAGGATGCAGTCCGGCAGCAGGACCACGTCAAACAAAGCTCATTTGTTTCAGCGGCTTACGGAGGGGAGAAATGACTAAAGTTGAGCTGGAAGTCGTGGTTAGAGGGGGCAGGACACCACTTTTCCGAGCGTGTCCGTGTCCGGCTCATGTTAATAATGTGCTGCTATCAGTTTCCCATTAGTTGGCAAAATTAATTTGTTTACGTTGCGGCGGCAGCGGAAGCGGAAGCAGAAAGCACAAAAAAAAAAACCAAAATGAGGGAGTACTAAGCGAGGGGCGTGGCGGCGACTTGCTAATTAATTTCATTTGCTATGCGGTGTGTGTTGGCTCTCTCATTTTTCTTAATTGCATGAAATATGCAGGTTCACGGGCGGCAAAGCCAAGCAGAACAATAAGTATCCACATTAAGTTAAAGTTAATTTTATTATAAATTATTTGGCCAAACGGCTGGGGATAAAGGCACAAATCACATTAGGCGCCCGCTGCGAAAGGACACGAGAGGCCTGGGCGCCCAAGGACGACAGGACCTCCTGCAGGGGCAATAATTTTATTTGATTTCATTTAAGTTTCGCTTAGCGCTCACAACTCTGCGGGTAGCGACAAAGTTTCAATATTAAAACAGGCCCCAAAGGGGCCACTGTAAATGTGGATTGTAATCCCCGCATTGTATTTACTTGACTTATGCTGCAATATGGCTCAGCCTGTCGCCCCCAGCCCCCCTCTTTCAACATCCACGTATTTTCTTGGGAACTCGGCATAATGATGCAAACGGAAACGGAAATCTCAAATATCAGGCAATAAGCCAGCCTTTGTGAGTCAGCAGCAGAAACTGAATATGTGCTTGATTATGGATTTGCATGTGCAACACACACAGTATTCCAGGGAACTGAATAACTAAGGACTGGCATACAGCTCAGCCAGGTATTTTAACCGAAACTGGGGGCCAAGAAAGCCAAGTATTCATTTGGTGGGTGGTCTTCGAATTGCTGCAAACCGTTAAGGAATTCTCCGAGATCGCAAGTTTGCGACCTGGGAATATGAACGTGGTGAAATTCCACCCATTTGCATTAAATTTCACATTCCCCAAATTATGACTTTAAGGTGGCCTCGCTTTAAGCCGCATTGCCATGCCCCTCGGCCGCCCAAAAAGGTTTGACATCCATTTGGTCCTGTCATCGGGCCGTATTTTAAATTAGTTTGCAAATGAAGGCCGCCTGACTGGCTGGCAAATATGGCAGATTAAGGGCTTTGATCAGGGCTGTCAGTCTGTCTTCTTTTAGAATAGATTTTTAAAACACTTTAAAATATTTAAGGATTGCGTTTTGTACTTAAAAAATAAAGGGTTAATAACAATATATATTACAATTTAATTTAGATTTGCTTGTTAGAAATGCTCATCGGGACTTATAGAAAAATCAGGAATTTCGTCTAGCTGTTTTCGTTGTAGTTCTGTTAAAATGGGTAACCCAGCTAAAAGTTTGACTTTTTTGCCCACCCAATAAACTAAGCTAACGATCCCCATCACTTTCGGGTAAATTTAGAAAAATAGATACTTTAGTCAATTTATGCATTTTGATAAACATAACGATTTTTTTGCAACAAATGGTCAAAAATTAAAGTTGCCAAGTTTGACTGCCAAACGATAAGGAATTAATTTCGAGCTCAACGGTGTGTTACACTTCATATTTGAACAATTTTTTTGGATTCTGCCGAACAAAATTCAGATTATTTCCCAGAAAAATAGATACAACGACTTTTACCAAAACGTTAGTATTTCTGGGTGTTTTTTGCCGCAGTTCGACAACATCGAGTGTTTGTCCAGCTACCAAGCAAAGCTAAGCTACATCAATTTCGTAAAAATGCATACAAAAAATGTAGCAATCGCTTTGAAAGTGTTTGTTTTATCTGGAAAATTTCATAAAAACTCCCTTTGCCTTGTAAATCTGGCCTTTTTATGAAATAGACATTTGGCAGCACTGGTTTTGCCAACAGGCCGCAGCTCACTTTGCCAGCGAGGTGCAAACTACAAACCTGATTATGTGCATTAGCTGCCACGACCGAAAATTGGGCACGCATGGCGTATACGTAATGTGGCCCAACTACAGCAGATGAGTTGTTTACAAACTGGCAACAAAACGGTATGCGTGATGGTGGATTGGATGGGTTTTCGGTTCGGTTTGGTTTGGCTGGGTGTGATTCTGATGGTAGATGCTATTACGTTCCCTGCAATAAAGTTGCTGCCATATTTTGGTTACGCGGCACTGAGCACAACCATCTTTATGAACTCGCAAATGGAGCAACCAGGGAAAACAGTGCTGTCGCCAGTTTTAAATAGCTGGCACGTGCATGTATGGCGGGTATTAGGAGGTGGGATGTATTATATGGGAGTGGGGATACCGGCAAGAAAAGCTCTTCAGATGCATTTCACTTATTCACGTAGTGCGTGTTTGTTGCACGTGCTCGGAATGGCAAGCTGCACTCCTCAGTGTCTCATAGTTCTTGGCCAAAATAGCTGTGATTTCAGTTTTTCCACGCTTTAAACTGCACTCGGAAGCAGGATTTAATCAAAGCGCATTAAATTAGGTACCAATTTAGGGGGAGACTTTTTATAATGTGCTTTAAAAAAAGCATTGAATGATTTTAAATAAAATGGATGATTGAGATCAGTAACAGTCAAAGAATAAAAATAGATTTTTAAAATTATAAAATAGTAGTTCATGCGGAAGCTGAATATATTTTCTTTAGATTTAATTTAAACAATTTCTTACAGTGTTTCCCCCTCGAATATGTCCAAAAAAATTTAAAATTAAATTTAAATTAAATATAAACACTCACATATATGCAACAATTTAAGTTTAAAGCATCATAAGTCTTAAATTGCCTAAATCCAGAAAGGGAAAACACCCATCATGTCAAGCAGTTGCCACAAATGTCAATACTAATTTTAATTCAACAGGCCAGACCCATTAGCAATTGGGGGGCCCGAAAAACACACAAAATCCAGCTCGATTATGGCTCATTTGTAGGCATTAGGCAGAGCTCTCCGAAAAGGCGTTTGTCATATAAATCAAGTGTCCACCAGATAGGCAAACATTGCCACATCAGCAGGCATCGGCAAATAGCTTAGGGCGCAAACTAATAAATCAATATGAGAGACACACGTATTGCTGGCTCGGAAACAGGACAAACTCATTCGGTCGGCTCAATCAGCTTATTTTCTAATATCCGTTTACAAATTATCTTCAAAAACTGTCAGCAACAACAATGCCAGCCAGACAGAGGGCCAAAAGCATGAGAAGGGAAAATGAAACCACAGCAAATAAATGGCAAAGGCAAATAAGAAATAACACACATATCGTTTCGAACTTGGCCCAATAATACGGAAAAAAAAGGCCAGTCGGGTTGCAGGATATACACAGGACACACAGGACACAAAGGCGTTGGGATCAACTGCCTGGGAATTAACATAATCATTACGATAATGTTATATGGCCATTGTGCAGCCAGACCCGCCGCTGTGCATTTCCCAGTGGTCCCTTTTCCCGAATTTTCGCAATCAATAAGTTGTCAGAAACAATCAAATAAATACAAACTGATATGTCAATATTAACTGACAGGCGGCAGTCTGGCATCTGGAGTCTCGAATGCCGAATCCCGAATCCCGGATTTCGATTCCGGGAATTCGAATCCTTCCCCAATCCATTGGCCACCGGATATGGCCGGGACAAACACATTATGGCCGCCCATCGAAAGAGTAGGGATATTGAAAAAGAAAACGAAGAGTTCGTGGGAAACTTTTCTCTTTGAAGCAGCGAAATGGAAATCACCCTTCTCGGAAAAGCCTCCTGCCTCAATAATTGGGCTTCCCTTATGTTTTTCAATTTAAGATTGAATTTAGAGGGTTTGGGTGTTGAGTGCTGACTTATAGATTATTTTTAACTTCGCACTTGGAACTATTAATTTAACTTATAGAAAAAAAATTACGATTTATATGCGACATATGCAAAAACAAGGTCAAAAACATTTTAAAAAGTAAAATAAAATGTTTTTAAAAGTATAAAAAAGGTATATTTGATTTTTCTTTTTTTGCAATTACCACTTTTAAAACGTTTTAATTTGTTTTAAATTTATTTTATTATATTATTGCATTCTGGGAATCTTCCATCATTAAAGTCTAATATAATACAATGGAAAATCTGAAAGTTTAGCCGCCCTAACAACACAAAGTTCAGTTTTCCAACTATATTGAATATCAAATATTATTTTATTGAAAACTTTAAAAGAAAATTCCTTAAAAAACTTGAAAGGAATAACAAAAAGGATTCGCAAACAAAGAGCAAGGCAAGTGCCGAAGGGATCATGCCACAAGAAAACTTTCCCTGCCGCATGGAAAAAAGGAAAGAAAAGTCGGTGGCAAGGACGAGGGTGTTTGGCCACAGCTCCGGCGTGAAAATGTGGATGAGTAGAAGGGGCGGGATTATGCGTAAAATTCTACATGTGTTCCGGCCGAGAACCTCCAGCTGTCCATCTCCAGGATTCTTGGGATGCTTAGGTATGCGTGTAATTGGGTGGCTGCCCATTGCCGAAGGCGACCTTTGAGGAGGCATATACGGAGGATATAGGATATAGGGTTTCAACCAGCTGACGGAGAGGCGCGGCCAGGGGTCGACAGCTTAGTGCACCCTTTTCATGGCTTTATGTCTTTGTAAAACGACAAGACCAACCCATTGCCAACCCATTCCTAGCCCATTCCTTAACCATTCCTAACCCCTTCCCAATCCCATGCCCGTCAACGACAGCAAGAAAATAATTTTCTGCTATTTTTTTCCGGGGCTCAGAAGCCGGAACCAAACACGCATGTTTAGTTTATCCCTTTGTGCGAAATCGCCTTCTCAGATCCTTAGACATATGCACAATCAGGACCGGAATTTATTGTTTGTTATCGCCGAGAACTGGCCATAGCAACTCGGACTTGCCTGACCATGTCCATAAATATCCGTACACACAGGTCTTATTGAATCCAGTTTATAAATGGCGCCATTTGGCTTAAGTGCCGCCCAGTTGATTGTTAAGCTGACAAATTAATAACATAAATTTTTAACGCCTCCTGCTGATACGCTGTTTTTCCCTTTTTCCTCTGTTTTCCCGCAGGGGCACATCTGGCATCGATATTGACTTGCGGCGCGTGGACATCGACCAGTGTCCTCAAAGGCACACTCCTGGAACCAAAAGACCACTGAACATCTTCGCCGGAACGGACAAATGCAAGCAGCGCACCACGATGGTGAGAAATATGTGTGAATCAGAGTGGCTACACAGAGGAAAAGCTTTATTTATTGACTTATTTATCAAGGGCTAACCAAACATTTACAACCATAATCTAGTTGAGGATGTTGAGCTATGTTGACCTGGGCCTTCACCTCGTATTATATGGACATTTTGTTTTTAGAAAAGGTTTTGAATCATAATATCTAGCTTGTTACCTTTACTTATAAAATTTTATGTGTGGTCGTAAAATGTTGTGTTTTTTAGGAATTGTAACAACTAGCTTTATTATTATCTGGTAATTTCAGTGAAGTCACATAAAACTTTAAAACAGTATTTGAGAATAAATGATCATATGAGAGAGATACAGAAATATCCAGAGTTAGAACACTCGTATATAAGACATATTCTTTCAGTTTTCTTCAGGACTTCCGAATCTTAAATATATTTTTGTAAGCTTTTAGTATAGAATTTTCAAAGGCAGATTACGGAATAAACACGTAAACAAAGAATTTGAAAAGTTGGTAAAAGTACTTTATTTTTCAATAATAAGTTTCCAAATCCTTTATTAAAAGAAACAACATTTACAAAGCAAAAAAAATATACGAAAATTATAAAAAAAGGAGCAACAGCAATAGACAATTCACGGAGTCCTCAGATAGACAGAAAAAGTGTAATACCTTATTTGTAGGCATTTGTAATTTTTTCTAGAAATTAAAGGTAGCTATTATCCCTTCTTGAAAAAGAAATGCTTAGGCTCTGTGAATGAATCATAAATATAATGGTTAGGATGCCACGCTGAATTCCTCTCTGTGTACAAACCCGAATTTTTCCGCAGTCAGCACTTAATTTTGATTTTCATTTCCCGGCTTACCATTTCGCAGTGCGAGGCCATCATGGGATTGGGCTTTCGGCGTGGTTCCTACAAATGCCTGTGCCGCAAGGGATTCTATTTCCCCGACATCGTATCGCAGCACAAGTTCTTCAACGGCAGCCTGCTGGAGGAGGAGTACGAGAAGCTGATGCTGGTAAGTCGTCCCCGTTCTCGTCCTCGTCCTGGCCAAGTGGCCGCCCTAAGAGCCTTACTCTCATTAAATATGTATTAGGGCAAGAACTCCACGTATAACAGCAACAGCGAGTACGAGTGCCTGCCCTGCGCCGAGGGCTGTGACTCCTGCGAGGACTCCTCGCCCTGCATCGCCGCCCTCAACTGGCCGATGCGCACCAGCATCCTGGCGCTGGCCTGCATCGTGATTGGACTCCTGCCGCCGGCAGCCTGGTTCACCTTCCGCTACCAGCAGGTTAAGGTGAGTCCCAGTTCACTCGAAGCCATTGGTATTTCAACACTTTGTATTTGGGTCCTCTAAGTAGAATATCAGTGGCTTGCAGGAGGTCCAAGCATCACCTTTTAGCCGAAGGAAACCAATTTATATCAGCAGATTGCGTCGTTAAAATTAGGGAATTATATTTAACTGAAGAGTCATAACTATTTGAGGCGTCACAGAAATCAGGGCAGTGAAATCACTTTGAAGGTGTCCAAAAGTATGCAACAGTATAGTATAGTATAGTATACTTACTACTTAGCCACTTTTAAAAGTAATTTCAACTCCCTAGTGATTTTTTGTCTTTGCCATTTTTCTTATTTTTGGTTTTCATTAAAGGTATTATTGAAGTTTATTTTTATATAAATCACTATTGATTATTTTAGGTGTCTAAAATTATGCAATAATATATTATCAATCAATGGATTGATTATCAATGCAATGGATTGATATTTCGGTAACGGTGTTCCTTTTTTACTGCATTCTTCAGACACCTTTATAAATAATTTGAAACCCATAGTGACCGTTTACTAGCTTATTTTTTAATTTTATAACTATTACCCGGAAGTTTTTAAGTTTATTACTACAGAACAAAAGCTTAATACAATTTTTCGTTTATATGTTTAAGGTAAAAAAAGTGTAATCTGCTTGTGAAAATTCGCATGCTGTTCAGCTATGTTCCGAATAACAGTTGTGGAATTAAAATCCATGATAAATCTCTTAAAATCCAGTCCGAAATTGTAAAACCATTATATTGGCATTATCCCCGAGCAGCCGAAACCTGTCCATCGTTTGTCTTTATTATATTTTATTTCGTGTTTTTGTGAGTATCGGTGCGCACTGTCAAATAGCGCTGATCCCGAGCGGGGCCAACCTAAGCTGCTGTCATCATTGAGCCGCTAAGCGGCTTAGCATTGTTAGAATCGAGTTAATTTTGAACGTGCAGCCTGGCCAGCCAGGAGTCCTCCCGATGACAGCCGGCAACAAGCCACCAGGACAGCGGATATAGTCGCGCATAAGCGGAAGTGCAAACATTCGCACAACTGGCCACACCCACATCCCACATCCCACATCCTGCTGTTTCCTGTCTTCAGGAGGAAGAGAAAGAGGAAACGGGGAAAGTGGAAAGGTTCCGCCCCGCGAACTCCACTCAGAATGTCACTCGGTCGCTCATTAGACCAGAGAACAAGTCCGGCTGCCGGCGTCCAATTGTCTCTGGCGTTCGGACTTAAACCAATCGCAACTTTCTCGTCCACTGGATGTAATATATATACTCGGATGTAATATATATGCACTGAGAAGGAAAATCTTCTCAAATTTAAGATACTTATTATAATATGTTATATGAATTTTCCAAATTTGGATAGGGCCAACTAATTTATTACTTTAGATTTAAAATTTGAATAACAGTCTTTAGTTTTCTTAAAAAAACTTTAGTTCTACTTATTATAATATGTTATATGAATTTTTCCAAATTTGGATAGGGTCAACTAATTTATTATTTAAGATTTAAAAATTGAAAAACAATCTTTAGTTTTCTAAAAAAAAACTTTAGTTCTGTCACACTTAAATTTTAAAAATTCAGTTAACTAGGAAAGTTTTGTTTGGGAAAGCAAAATTTTTTAAATCTTTCAGAAAGACTTTATTAGGATTCTATTTTATGGATTTTATAATTATTTGCAGTTATATCATATCCTTCCATTTTGAATAAAACCTATTTTCTTTTGTCATAAAACTGTATCGTCAGATCAGGAAAATTAAAAGATAAAGATTCATTCTTTAAAGTAAAAATCGTAATTTTATGATTTCAATGATCTTACGATTTTATATGATTTGTTCTGGAATTACAGCTTATTCCGGCACACCTACTTAATAAATAGTATTTTATTTTTTAAGTGATTCTGTGTTAGAGAGAGTTGCTTGTGGGAAGTGAGTTATTCTATTCCCTTGTCGCAGTCTGACATTTGTGTGCTGTCTATCCTATCCCCCATCTCGCCCGAGCTCCCATACCCGAACCCGAACCCATCCCCATGCCCATCCCCATTCCCTTACCCAAACCCATACCCGTTCCACTTGTCCGCGTCCCAAGGCAACTAGCCAACTAAACTGTTTTCATTCGTAATGCGATTCTGTCGCATTTGTGTCTCCGGGAAGTCCCCAATGGGCGCGAGATGGTGTGGTGTGTGTGTTCGTGAGTGTGCCCAAACTAATTAAATGGCGCTAAACATACCGCCCGACATCCTGCCAACTTAGAGAAACGGGGTCCTGTGCAGTGATTTCCTTGTGAAATTGTGCGGATTAAACGATTTCAATTTTAATTTGCAAACTTTTTGCCCTTGCTAGCAAGTACTTAAATTGGAAATGTCTGGTTTTTTCAGGTTGTGAGGGCCGCCAGTCCGGCTTTACTGCGGGTCATTGCCTTGGGGCATTCTTCATTTACTGCACGGTAAGTAAAGAATTACATTTTCATTTTGAATAAACTGCTACGGATTAGCCGTCAATCGACTGCATCGAATATGATTCGCAATTTATTCATTTCAATTGATTGGCATATGTCAATGGCAAACGCTCGCTTCACTGCAAGCTGAATTAATTGAGAGCCATCGAATAGATAGATGCATTCGCTTTATTTTGCCAGCCGAAATGAAACATTTCCGAGCGGCCAAAGTGTCTGCTGAACATTATTATTACAACTCAATGGAGGCATTCAGCAGCAATCGAAGCCATAAATAGCCGCAAAATTTGCATTTGCAGTGAAAAAATGAGATAGAAAGCGTTCGGCAAACAGAACCCACCACTCGAAGCCGAAAAAACCGTAAACGAAAACGAACTCCAACCCAATGGCCATCAATTTCTACACAATTTAATTTGATTGATTTATGGCTGGCGAGGGAAACTAATGGGATGCCGGCCAAATAAACAACTTTAAGCGAGAGTTCATCGAACATCCGGCAAGTGGCAGGGGTCTGGGGATGGGAATTTATTTATGTGTGGCAGATTTATTTGGCCGTCATGAGTATCTCTTGACGAGCACACAATGGACACAGGACTAGGACGGGCATGGGGATGAGGATGGGGATGGGGCCTGGGATGAGGACTTAGAGGAGGGTTCCTGACAGCACAGTTTGCTTTATGATTTTTTAATATGTGCAAGGCGTGAAGAAAGCCCAAAATAGAAGCCAATACAAGTCCCTAAAATAACCTATTGTCCCTGACAGCAGGCTTGTTGGCACATTTGTTCGAGGGTTTCATTAAACTGCTGACTGAATGATAAATGCTGGCTTGCACTTAACTTTTCAATGATCATTCGGGGGACTTTTTCTTTTTTATTGACACATTGCATATTGACAACAAACATTTGGGTATATGAAAAGTAGATAAAAAAATAATAAAATTCTGAGAAATCTATATTTTAAGTAGAAGTCGAAGAAACATATAACAGCTTACATCTATTGTTTTTTATACACAAATATTCATCATAATACACTCCATAAATTTAGGAATAAAAAAGTTTTTAGTAAAAGTCAATAATAATAAATAAAAGGTAACATGTATAGTATCATGATATCATCCATCCTTATTTCCATGTTTCTTATATTACTTATAGATCCATATATTTCAAAGTTATTTCCGTTTATTTTTCAAATTACCTATTCACCTCTTTATCTATATTTTATATATTACTTTACAGAACATAGTGATGTATCCCAATCCCAATCTGTATACCTGCACCGCCCGCATTTGGCTGCGTGAGATAGGATTCTCACTGACCTACGGAGCTCTGATGCTGAAGACCTGGCGGTAAGATATAGTTACCTCTTATCCTACATATTCCAGTGATTTTGCTGATTTCGCCCATAGGATATCGGTGATTTTTCGAGTTCGTTCGGCGAAGGCTGTGAAAATCACCGATGCTGCCCTGCTCAAGAGACTGGGCATCATCTGCGGGGCGATTGGAACCTGCCTGCTGGTCAGGACCCCTCGTCTCCCCACCGGATGTGGTTGTAGGCCGCACTGCCGATGATTTGAAGGCCTTCCTTTGCAAGACCGACTGGTGGGACTACACATTCACATCGAGTAAGTTGGGAATACCTAATGCAATATGGCATTCCGAAGGCCACTTAAAGGCAACTCTGTTTGCTGGCAAGGGAAAAATATTAAAAAAGAAGTTGAACAAACAACTATGTCCTCATAACGTATACGCACTGAATGCCGGAGAAGAAATGCGAAAGTGCAGTAGCATGAAAAAGTTGCCAGGCCAACCGGTAGCTACGGCACAGTGGGACGAACACCTGCTGCTCTTGTTAGTTTTGCTCCACCGTCAATATTTTCTCCTCGTCTTCTGGCCATTTACCCTCTGCTCAGATGTCAACTGGCTATCTATCTTGGGTTTTAGGGTGGAAAGTCAATTGGTGAAATTTTATTCCAAACTTTTAATATTTATAATCTTTGAAAGTATACATAAAATATATCTATAAAGATTAGAACCTTTAGTGTATTTTTCCTTTATCTCTTATGCTTTCCTTTTAATGAGAGATACAACTTGCAATTAAAACTGCATTACTAGATTTTTACTATAGTCTAGGAACTGAAATAAAAAGATTACTCTTTAATACCAATATTAATTTTTCTTATTAAACAATTAAAGAAATTGTAATAAGCAAAACTGCCTTACTAGATTTTTATTATAGTCTACGAACTGAAAAAAAAAGATTTTTCTTCACAGCAATATTAATTTATCTTATTAAGCAATCGACAAACCAACAAAATTAAACATTTGTATTTATTGTTAGTGAGTTTAAGGGGCCTTTATTTTTAGAGTTATACTTTCTTTCTTTCAGTGGTTGGTTACACAATATAGCAAAAAAAACTATTTTATTTGTAACTTGAGGAAATCACAAGTTAGTCTTTTTCGATTTAATTAAATCTTGCTAAATCAATTCATATTGCAATCGTTAAAATCCCTTATATTCACAAAAGAGCAACCCCTTAATCTTCTGGACCCTAGACTAGGGTCCACTCTAGCTTGCATATGAGTGATTTTTGCGCTTTTACAAAGCGAGTGGCGACACAGGTCCGTGCCATAAGCCAAGTTGAAGCAGCGGGAGAGTGGATTTTGGCCGGGAATAACAGCGCTGCAGCGTCCCACTTGCCAGCTGGTTTAATTAAAAAGTTGAGGAAGGACTCGAGTGCTTCCATCTGCATCTGTTCCTTTGTCAGCCACACACGCACAACAATTATCGCCGATTCTGGCGTTCATCACGCGCTTTGGCAGCAGCCACTGCTAAATAACTTCATTTGACTTGGCTGCAATCCAAAAAAAGCGCGTATTACATTTATAATTGCATGCTGGAACATTTGGCCAAAAAAACTAGTTTTCCTTGGGCAACATGCCTTTTCATATTTGGCTACAAAGAAATAAAAAAGGGCTCACCAGCAGCCATCAAAATGCAGTGGCGCTTTTATAGATTCACCCCCTCTGTATGTACTTAATAACAAAATACTGACTCGCGGTTTTGGTAATTAAACTTCAAAGTAAAGCTGGGCAGCCCGAAAAAAGTGAGCAAGGGAACTAATCCTTTTTCTACTACTTTCTACTTTCTCTCATTCTCAGTGGAGGTCCTGTTTCTGGCCTGGGGCGTTCGTTTGTGCATTATGGTGCGGAAGGCACCCTCGGAATTTAACGAGAGCCGCTTCATTTCCATGGCCATCTACAATGAGTTCCTGCTCACCTGCTTCCTCAATGTGTCCATGTAAGTGGTATTATTCACTAATAAACTTTTATTAATTTAAGAAATAACCCAACTCTGAATATGGAAAATGCGGTGCTTCCTCTGATATATTTAATTAGAAACTAATATCCCTAGAAAATATCTTACAAAGGAAGTTTTTCCTTGTCCATAATAACAAAAAATCCCATATCTGAAGTATTGAAGAATTATTATTTTCTTGGAAAAACGTTTGTTCAAAAATGTATATGCCAATATTTAATTAAAAACCATTATACCCCTAAAATATCTTACAAAAGTAGTTCTCCTGCTCTCAAAGTTAACTAAACTGTAATAACAACTTGAATATAGAGTATAGAAAATTAATTAAAAACTGAGTCTTTCATTGCTTTCTCAGGAAAATCGTTGTCAAAAAAATGAATATGCATTTGTGCCTTTCATATAATCTCAGAAAAGTTCCAGTTATAACTCAAGGCAACATTTATTATTCTCTTCCACTGAAGTACTTTTGTAGCTTTTACATCTAGAGCACTCGTAAGAATTCGTTGGTCTGCCAGGAATTCTATGAAACTTTTCAAATGAGTTTTACCCGAATATTTTGATTTAAATGGAAAAAACTATTTACCTCATGCCTGAAAATTATACCTTTAGTTTTCCAAGTGAACTTAAAGACGAAAGCCATTTATCTAGCTTTCTTCCAAGCTTCAAAAATATCCACTTGGTTCTCTGAGTGAAATTTTTTAATAAAAAACTTCAAGATGACTTCTGAGAATAGATTTCGCTATTTAATAAATACCCACTTGATTTACTTCCATTTATTCAGGCTCTTCCTGCAGTCGCCGGCCAACCCGGACTTGCTGTACATCATCTTCTTTTTGCCACACGCAGCTGACTGTGACCCTGCTCCTGGCCCTAATCTTCGGCAGCAAGGTGAGTGTCCTCCTGGCCTGGTCATTTAGGCTCTTAACTGATCCCAGATCCGCAATTTGACGCAGGTGTACATCGTGCTGCGTAGTGGCAAATCGCATCAGGAGAACATCGGCATGGGCACCAAGGCATCGGGGGCGAAATTCAATTTCCGTCCCCAAGTGCGCACCTTTGCCAATCCCAGCTCGGTGACCACCTCCACGGTCCCGGTGGCGGGCACCACGTCAGCAGGTGAGTGGAGTGCTGCTGGTCCTCCAGCGATAGCGGCCAATTGCCCCATTTGTCCTAATGGTCCCAGCGTATCGACGTTTATGACAAACGACAGTGTCCACTTGACAAATGATCTGCGGAGGGGACCTGCATAGAGTGTACTCTGTAGCACGGGGAAAAAGTTGGTACATTTTTATGAAGAGAAAACAGGGATACATCCAGAGAAATATTATTTTAATATTATTATAATAATGGTAGTTTTTTATATAAATTATCTAAACCCAAAGAAGAAGAGCACATAGATATAGAGTACTTTGTATCACAAGGGAAAAAGAAATACGGAAAGTTAGGACCTTTTTATGAAGAGAAAATAGGGCTAGTTATGACAAAAGAAACCTGTTCATCATGTTATGATATAAGAAGTGTTTATCTTTTTCATAAAATTAATTCCATTCCATTAATTACAGAGTCTTTTATTAAATCATAATTAGATTTGAGCTCAAACTAATTATGGTTCTGTATAAAAAGTTCAATAGCAATCAAAAATCGTTTAAAAATCGGAAATAAATGATTTTACATAAAAGTACCATAGAAATTTTGAAATCTTTAAAGCAAGCATTGGAGATGAAGGCGTTTTCCTTGCCAGTCAACTTATTCTAGGCATATAGACTGCAAGATGTTTTTACCAACTCATCAGATTTAAAGAATGTTCAACATTTTTATAATCAATCCATATCATTGATTATTCTGTGAGACCTCAAAAGGCAACTATACTCGTATATAATCAACAAGTAACAAATAAACAGATCTTAAATACCTCAATCATATGTAAATGGATAAATCAAGTTGCAATGCCTTCATAAATCATCTGGTTCCCTAACATGATAATTGTTTTTCCCTGAGTGCAGCGTCGATAAAGTCTTCTCCCCGACTGACGATTATTTATGGTGTATTATTCGGCAAATTAAAAAATGGGCGGGACAGGCGGCGTCAGTGGCACGCTTATCGCTGCTGTCTAGACATGAGCTATGAGCCGTGGCACATATCCAGTTGACAGCCTCGGATGCTGATTTATGGCCCGATTCCAGGGCTCCTTCAAAACAATCTTAGCTGCGGTTAACCCGAGATTCATGTGTGTGTGTGTAAGGTTGGGTATGTCCGTGTTTTCACGGAAGGAAGCTGCTCCAAAGCGCAAACTTCCGCCAAGTTGCCGCCGACGCCATATTTGTTTGTCGCTTCGCTGGCTTTGATGTATAAATGTATAAACAACTATGTGAACTCCCCGGGGTCCTGGGCATCCATCCATAGCCACCTACTCCAACCATCCAAAGGTGGACCCCCTTTTTTTTGGCTCCCGGGGAATTTTCATTGGCCCGGGGCAACTTTAAAGCTGTGAAGAGTCCGTAATTGAACTATGAAATTACACAGATGCCACGGCAACGGGCAGCCAATAACTTTTGATTAGAATTTTTATTCAAGACCAAAGCTAGCTGCAGGAACCAAAATCAAGTTTCGATTGATTGCTCAAAGTTTAGCGAAATGGAAATAACATGCTTGTTATAAGAAAAACGTTTAATGAAAGAAACGAGAATATTAATTTCCACCAAATTATAATTGATAGCATGAAGTATTCAATTCATTTCAAATGGAAATAAATGTGTGGGCGGTACCAAGAAATAATTAATGAAGAAGAAAAGAAGATCTAAGGCGCATTTGTTTTTAGAAAACTTTTAATTGGTATTTATATGAACTTATATAAAGAAAAGAAAACTTATAGTTGAAAAAATCGAGCAAATGATATTAAAGACAGTAAAGTATCTCATTCGCTTGCAACGAAATTTATGTACGTATTTTATAAAAATGGCTCTACCAGCAATTAAAATTAAAATTAAAATATATTCCAATGTGAGATTGAATAACGGATAACTTAATGGTTTTTAAAACCAGATTTTTCGCTGAAACAAAAGCTTGTGATTTATTGCCTTATTTCTTGCATGACTTTAGCAATGCCTATAAAACAACCTGGTTAATTAGAAGAATAATGTTTGCATTTGCATTTCGCATAAATATATTAAAGCATATATTAAAGCCTACTTTTGGAATTTAATCATAATGACTAGAAAATAAAATGGGAAGAGCTCCATTTGGTTAGGAGGTAATTTTAGGCGCTGGCTCCTTTTAGCCATTATACCTTTTTGGCTGCCATTGTTATCGCGATGTTTACTATTCGGTTTGATGGCGAACCTTTTTAATTTTCTGCGCCCCTAGAAGTTTATTGCCAGCGAGCGACGCTTTATGTTTTAATGCTTTATAGGCTCTCAGTCGGGCAGAGAGGTTTTTATTTAATTTTTTATTACCTACTCGTATTTCTATTTTAACACAAAACGTAACGCATTTTTGTGGCTGCGTAAATTGTGCGTTAAATTTACATTTTTTTTTTTGTGCCACTCGGCCTTGTCTCTGCTTTTTGCCGGGTGAGTTTTTAAGCGGCTCTCAATTTGCATATTTAAATTGAACAATCACAAAGTAGCAAACACTCAACCCACCCACACACACTCATGGTGAGTTGTATCTGTGTGGCGAATTTTAAATATGGCGCGAGTGGGAAAAAGGAATATTGTGTTGCATACTAAGAGGGGCACACATAATAAATTCAATTTTGCCCACTGTCGACTGCTCCGCTCGCTTAATTTCACAGCCATAAATCTAAATTCAACGGACACAGGGAACAAAAAAAAAATCAGGGTGCTTTTAATACACTTACAGGAAAGTGGGGTCGCAAAGCCTCCATCAATCCGTCAAGGAATTTCCCTGGGTTTTCCCAAGTAGTTTTGATTGCAGGGAGAGAGAAACCGAGTGTTTTTTTTTCGGTTTTAAATTTATTTGTTTTCCTCCTTATTATTTGAAAGTTGATAGCAAGTTGCTTGTGAGTGGACGTGGCTTAAATCATACCGACAGGCTTTCAGCCGAATTGAATGGCCATTTATCATTCCGCCAGCGAAGAGGAAGTCTGCCACTTTTCCGAGCCGAAGTCAAAGCCACAACAGGGTCCAACTTTCCCTTCCACTTTCCCCAGCCACTTTCCTCACCATTTCCCATTTCCACAGACGGTACAAACATTACGCATTTAAATTTGAGGTCGGTTTTCGTGGGGCTGGGTAGTGTGAAACTTTTGACATGGACGGGCAACTTTTTTAGTACAAAAGTTGGCAGTGGAAAGCAGGGAGCGGTGTTTTTTAACGCGGCATGAAAACGAAAACACAGCTCCCATTCAGCTTCCCTTTCTCAAAGCAGATCGTATCTCCCTTACATTTGTAGCGATGTTTGGTCAACCCTTTTGGCTGCCCAAACATAAAAGCCAACTGACTACTAAACACCCAGACTTCAATTTAAAGTATAATATTTTCTTTAGGTTTCTAGCTTTTCGGAACGCTTTTATATAATGGGTTTATAGGGGTTGCCTTTATAAGTATGATAAATATAAAATATAATTATCTTCTCTAACTCGAAGTGTGTACAACCCAAATTTTATGTGTGTGCGTATCGATATCTTTAAACAATTATCTACAGCTGGTATATAAATCAAAATGTAATATAACTAACGAGTGCTTTCTTATAAATATGCTTAAAGTGTTATGTTGAAATATTTTCAAAGTACCATTTTTTTAAAAAAGAAATACACATACATAGTACCAATAGTATTTCTGAAAGGTATTTAAACACTTGTACATAGGAGTTATAGAACTGAAACCGAAATTTAATTCAACTAGTCGATTCCTTATTTATACTATTAAGTTGCTTAGCTTAAAATGTTTTTAAAATACCATTTTGACTATAATAATCGTTATATAATTACATTTTACTTGCCATTAAATTTAACTGGGTTTAAGTTATCTAAATAAGATTATATAATATACCAAAATACCAAATAGTACCAAATTCGAGTTATAGAGCTCATATTACTTTTACACAGAGAAAATTCTGACGTTCTCCTCTGAGTTGAACATGTTCTTAAAAATAGAACGACATTTTGTAAGTTTAAAATGTTTTCATTTTGCTCGAATTAAATTGAATTGCCGGTATACACTTTGAATGCCTCAACAAATAAAATATTATTTCAGTCAGTAGGGTATAGTTATAAAAAAGTTGTTAAGTAAAATCAATTTAACTATTATCTTCTCACCATTTCGCTCTAATATTGAGAACATTGATAGCAATATGTACTTACACGGTTTTTAAGAACGAATGTTCTCAATTGAAGATCAATGTACTTGAATATTTATCTCTGTGTACCTATAAACGATGTCCGAATGTATTATATTAATAATAAATGAATAACTCACCTATTTACTTTTTATTGTAAGATCCAAACCTCTTCTCCCTCCCCAGAAACAAAGCTGTCCGACCAGGAGGCGCTGGAGGAGATTCGCCAGCTGAGCATGCAGCTGCAGCGCATCCAGGAGATGGCTCCGCCCAAGGGCGTGGCGGTGATGACGATCTCCAGCCTGCTGGACGGCCTAAAGACCCCGGGCGGCCTAATGGTGGTGGCGGCGGCAGCGGGAGCCACTGCCCATGGCCACTCGGCCGCCACCCGCCAAAGCGCCCTGCCCCTCCTGGCCCTAAATGTGGAGATGCAGAAGTACAGCCAGCAGAACAACAATGCCAATGGGCGTGGCAGTGCCAGGGCCAGTATTCCCACCATGGTCCTGGAAACGCCCCCGAGCTCCACGCCCCCCTCGGCGGCCTACGAGGAGCGGGCCATGAACACGGAGCTGAGCGGCGATGACTTCCGGGAGCAGCTGCTCCGGCGGACAGCCGATGGCCACATCATCTGCAGTCGCTGCCTGGACGCGTCCAAGGAGCATTACTACTGCTGTCCACCGCGCAGCGCCTGCGATCACATGGGTTCGCCCAAGGACGAGGGCAGCCTGAGCTTCGCCAACATCAAGCTGGAGTGTATGTGCTCCCAATCGGAGGACTTGGATCAGGTTGATCCTGGCCAGCGCAGCCAAAGGAGGCCCACAGTGCGAACGGCAGCCACAAATACGCCGCCAACCAGCTGCAAAAGGCAACCCCGCAATTTATTGGAGGCCGAACTCAGCATTTCGTATCAAATTTGTGATAATTGTAGAAGTAAGTACAAGCTAACTGGCCGCCGGAGGAGCGGCAGCTACTCGCAGGCCCAGGCGAATCCGCAGCTTGGCCAGCAGCCGAGTGGCCAGCAGGTGCATCCCATCCAGTCCCGCAGCATCGAGGTCCTGGATCGCACGACGGCAGCGGAAGTTGAGGGCGAGGGTGCCAGGACCAAGGCAGCCCACTCCACGGACGACATTGTCCTGTACTCCACGGAGAAGGAGAAGATCCATGTCCAGGCTCAGCTGGAGCCCGACTCCCTGGCTGCTCCCTCCCTGGGCAATGTGTCCAACAACTCGAACAACTCCACCAGCGGCAGTGGAGGAACCAGTCGTCCCAAGAGGCCAGACAAGTTGGTCCTGGATCTGAACGATCGGTCCAAGTACACCAAAGAGGTTTCCGTGTAAAGAGAATGAATTTTCGCCAGCCAGGCAAAGCTGTTCGGCAAAAGTCGAGAAAACACTGTAAGTTTAGCAGGATAATAAATAATATTTATCTCTGATATAGACCGAATTGGTTATAATTTTTGTTTTAAACACCAAATATTATGAATTATTATTCATTTATGATAATAGAAAATATACTCAAAATTTATTTATAATCTTTTTAAATTTAAATTGAATAATACTTTTTAAAATGTCTATTCACAAAAACCTTGTACACCCGGAAAACACCAATCAACTGACATTATCTTATATTTACGAACTATTACCTAAAACCATAACCCTGCCGTTATATTTTTAAAATTAAAGACTTTAATAATTTTTTTTTAGTATAAAAGGATAACAATTTTTTAAGGTAAAAGTTCCAAAATGTAGGGTTATTTTTTGGTGTCGTTAGTATTTTTCAAACGTCTTAAACATATTTTGATATGTTAAAAAATACCCAAAAATAAACACTATTTCAGAAAAATATGATATGTTGACGGGTATGATTTTGGAAATAGCCCTTCCATTGCAACCCAACATTTTTATTTTGTAGGCCCTATAAAATCAAATGTTTTCGACTTTATCGAACAGCTTTTGCACTGGCTGGCAGCAATCAAAAATGTTTTATGCTTAGGCCAGTTGAATTATCAAAGACTTTATTAAATTATATTTGTACAACTAATTAGTTAACTGATTGACTTAGCTAAATGTAGGTATAAGTCGAACCCAAAAAACACCCGATTTCAATGAAGTGCCATGAATCCAGGATTTTTGCGATTTGCATTGCTAAGCAAAATGATTTGCAACTATAATGAGCCCCCGAAATGTTGTGAATTTATTGAATTTGGCAAACATCAGAACACGCGAAAGTCAACAACACATTTTGTTGAAAGTCATGTGTTTTTGGGCGGAATATTAATTAAATTTACATTTCATATATGTAGATAATTAAATCTAAATTGCTTACTAATTGAAACTTGCAGCGAGTCATTTCCAATGAAAATGATTTAAGTACTCATAATGATGATGGTGGTAAAATGCATTTGCTGTTATATTTATTAAGCCATGTTTAAGTGCCGATCTATTCAAAATGGGAGCCCAACCCCACACACAACACACAAAACACACACTCTCTGTAAAATAGTTAATCAAAGTTGATGTGAACTGTAAAATACACATATCTCCTTTAAAAACTCACACAATACCTTCCAACTAAATATAGTGAATAAATAATTGTAGTTACAATTAAGCATTAATTATCTGTCGTACACTTAGCTGCAATATTATAAATATTTCAAAATCGATTAAATGCTGCAAATTGCCCACCCCTTTGCCGAAATATGAAATACGAAAAATTACATTTGCAAAATCAGTGTTGTCGCTTGAACAGACGAGAACAAACAGTTGCATGTAAATTAAGTGCTGTAGTTAAGCGTTGATGTTATTGAGTTGGAAAATATGTGCATTAAATGCGTTTGTTTAAAGCAATCCAATAAATGGCAAGTCTACTGAATGTACACCTAAGAGCAATTTATCTTGTGTCGTTTGCTTTAGAATGTTTTAGCGCAAAAACGATTCGGTTATCTCCCAGCAACTTCATTAAGTATACGCAGCGGGGTACCAACTTGACATGCATTTCGGGATGAGTTCCACAGAGCAGGTAAATGCACACAAAAAAAAGCTTTCAAAGGTAAATATTTATTCTTTAAAAAAGGTAAAAAAAGTAAAAAAAGGTAAAGAGGTTTTCACATTTATAAACATTTTCCTTACTGTAAGCCGCTTTTTTATTGATACTTGTTTTACGTTTGATGTAACAGTTTGCTTATAGGTAATATACAATATTATCTGCAGCTTAAAATGCTGAAAAATAAGTTTTTTGCAGGATCCAAACAAAATAAATAGTAAACCACAAGCCATTTGTGCGAAAACAAAGACTTTTGGAATTTTAATATAAATAAAACCATAAGTTCCAACCAATATCGCTTGAGTTCTTATTTATTTTATTATTTTTTCCGTTGTTATTTCCTTGTAATTTTTTACCTGCAATAAAAAATGAATACCTGTCTATTAAAAAATGAAAAGAACTGGATTTTATGAAACTTTTTTCGTACCTTCGTGTTGACAATATACAATATTATTCGCAGCTTAAAGGGCTGAGCAAATACGTTTTTTTTTGGAACACAGTAATTTTATAAAGATCAAACTTATGGAATAATAAAGACTTAAGTAATTTTCCTTTAAATAAAAACTTATATCCCAACAAGTGTCGTCTGAGTTCTTATTATTTATTTACTCGTTGACATGTCCATCTAAAAGGTCGCCCCCTATAAAAAATGTATACCTGTCTATTGAAAAATTAGCAACCCAAGATTTTTCGGAACCCCTTTTTCATGCCTCAGTGTATCTATCTAACTTTGGATGGCAGTAGATGAAAAGTGTTGGCGCCTTTCTGCGCTTTATGAGCACGTTATGGTTTTTATCTTTATGGACATGGCTGCGTGTGACCCTTTTTGCCAGTTTGCCATGTCTACCATTTCAGGAATGCCTTTTCAACTCGGGCACACACATTTGCTCCTTTGCAAGGTTACTGCTTTGAAGGAGACGTTAATTTAAATGTTTTACGGCCTCATCGGATGTTGTTTTGTTTGCACGGCTCTGTTTTTTGTTTTGCTCTCTGTTTGTGTATCAAATTAAACTTCTTCAGTCAGGCGAACAACTTTAGTGTTATCAGCCCCAAAAAGGACAACCAGGATGCTTGTGTGTGTTTAAGCGGCGTGTATTGAATTTTAAGCACTCGCCCCGGAAAGTGAAATTTCCTTTGGTGCGGCACGTTCGCAGAGTTTTCTTTAAATTGAATTTCAATCATTACACCGCGGCAGATATTCCAGAATAAATATAAAATATTTAATATATATATATATTTATATATGTACCTACATATAGGCTCTGTTGAGAGTAATTTACAAACGAATTTCATCTTCGCAGTTTCAGCACGTGACAACATTAATTAAACTTTCAGCATATGCGTCTGTCGCATGCCCCCGACTTTCACACGGAAAATTCTGGGGGCACGTCGGAAAACCTGCTGACATAAGCGCAGACGTAATCGAGGCAGTTTTCCCATCGACCCATCGTCGCACAGTGGGAAAAACAGCTGATAAGACAGAGGATAATCTACTTTAACTTTAATCTTGGAGCCAATAATATTTTGTTAAAATGAATACTTTGAGATGCATATTATAATCGTTTACTTAGAATAATATATAACATTTTTCGAAAACTGTGTATAACCACAATAGTATTATATGAAGTGTAGTTTTTCAGTAATATCATTTTTAATCCCACTATGCGATGGCCAAAAAACATATTTTTATTTTCATTAACTTTACAATGGCGCTGGAACGCGAAATATCGTCATTTATTGGTACATTTCTCCATTTCGCCCACCAAGGGTTCCCACTATTTTTCATTTAATTGCCCCGCAGAACAAAAGCTGTTCACAGTTTCCATGGCAGTTCGAATCTGTGGAAAATGTCGGAGAGAAATAATTTAGAGCGTTTAATGGATGAATGCATGTAAATAAATGCGAATATTTTAAATCAGGAATGCATTTATAAAATGAATTCTGGGATAACTAAATTGAAAATGCTTTTTATTTAAAGTATGGAAAATTTTTATATCAAATAAACATATATTCACGAGCTAAAAAAGCCTAACCTTTGCTTTTCTTTTGCCAAATTCTATGACCAAAAATTATAATATATTTGGCTAAGTAAACTTTCTCACAGGCCCCAGAAATTAATTGCCTCGTAATTTTAATTTAAGTGTTGATGTTAAATAATAGGTTCCCACGTTAAAGCTTAAATGTCCTTTGCGAGTGCTAAGACTTTTAAGGGAATTGAAACCAAATTCATACATTTCATTAAATTTAATGGCTTAGGGCCATTGACTGAGCCACTTGTTCATTGGATCCCCGGCTAGTAGCATTAAAAGCGTTTAATTAAACGCCTGTTGCAGAAGCCGGCACACCAAAAAGTCGGAGGTAGAAACTTCTCCTCCAACTGGATCATAAATTTCAAAGCGAATTGAGTGACGGCGGCAAGGACGAAGGTTGGAGGACCCCATCGAGTCTGAGGCCCTTTTCCAAACAAAGAAAATGGCACTTACCAGAAAACACAAATTGCTTTTCGTTTTGCCGACTGGCAGTTTCCAAATCTTAAAGCAAAAATGTATTTCCCAGCCTATGTCGATGCTGGTCTTTGATGGCCAACTGTTTTGTTTTGTTTTTTTTCTTTTTTGGCCTGGTCTAAAGCAAGTGCGTTGTGCAGCAATTCAAGGATTTTTTCCATCTCTTAATTACGGCAATAAATGCCAATGGCAATTTCTTTGGCATTAAATAAGAACATGTTAACGACCAGCAAAGACGGCAAGAAAAAAAGTGCCTCGAATAAAAAAAGGGAATCTAAAGGCGGCAAAAGTCCCGCAAAAACACACATGTTCCAAAAACAAGGCTTAAAAGGGGAGTTGGGCGGCGACAACTTGGCAATTGAGTAACAGGCTGCTGGCAAGGACACGTGCTGTTGGGCGTGGAGCCAATTAAAATTAAAGGAGCCTCCTACGGCTGTGGAAATGTGTAGGCCCTGGTGCTAGAAACCAATAAAATAAAATTGCCCAACACCTTATTAACAGCAGCTGCCTCAGAGCCAAAAAATAAATATAGAAAGCAGCCACAGCAAAATGATACAAGTGGGCGTTTACAAGCTTCTCTATTCCATTTCTACAGCCTTAATATTCTTTTTTATTGAGACTAATATGCTGCTTATATTACTGGATACTCAGAAGTTTCTAAGAAATTGAAGGTGACAATTCCGTCTCTGAAAAGAATATATTATTGATCAGCATTGACATCAAACATTCAAATGGATTTAATATTTGATTTTATATTATGGAACTGCAGAAGGAACGTTCCGAAAAATAAAAAGAAAATAATAGTGAAGTGGTTGTATAAAATTTGTGAAACATTTCTAAGGAACGCTTGTAGTTTTATCAAACTCAGTTCACTGTAGTCAGTACGTATTTTTGTTTCACAAATAAGTAAACAAACTGATTTCTTATGATAAGAAAGATGGGATAAGAGAAAAAAAGTCAGAGTTATGCACAAATATTTAATATTTTTGTATAATATTATTCGGTGGATTGATGGACTTGATCATATAACATCATTATACATTTATGTTCATATCAGCCTTTGCTGTAAAACCCATGTTTACTCTGGGGAATTAAATAATGCTCTCAAACGATTGACAAGGATGTTAACTATAATACCCGAGACAACACATTAATTTATTTATTTATTTATATATTTATATTATGGTTTTGGGACATGTGCAAATTGCCAACACAATAATAAGGATACGAAGATAATAACAAAGATCAATAGTGCATTCGAAATATCAGTGCTCTTTGGCATCTCGGCGTGGTTCGAAGGGCAGGATATCTGCGTTGCGTTAGACCTTGGGATCTCCTGACCTGGCACAGGCCTTCTAAGGGGTCTCCAATCCATTGCCTCTTCATAAGATGGTGGGGGGGTTTCGGAGCGGCTGGTCAACGGAATTGGAGCACTCATCGCAGAACTAATTCGGTCCTAATGCAAACATTTTGAAAATATAATGTTTTTATTATAGTTTATTATTTTTCATCGAATAACTTTAATAAAGTGTAAACACAACCTTTTAATGCAAGAGCTTTAAACAAACTAAATTCCCAAGAAGTTCTGAAAATTGTTGATAAGGAAACTTTATACAAGATTTCTATAAGCCGTGCGTGACTGGATACATTACGTCATTTATGATGCCTGGGCGTTCCAGATGTCGAAAAAACTGATAAGAATTTTTGGAAAAACCAATAAAAATTGTTCAAAAAGAAATGCGACACATAATTGCAGCTATACATTTTGAAATTGTTTGGTAGTTTATTAATCATAAGCGGAATAGGAAAATTCAATCTCAACGACATGTTCCCCAGAGACTCATCGCAGTTGGGGCACACGTGGTGGACCTCCTTGCAATCATCCATGAGAAGAGGGATCAGGCAGCATCCCAGTCCAAAGGTAAACAGGCAGATACCGACGGAGTACAAGTAGGTATCAATTCCTGGTTTTGTGATCGTGATCGTATCAATCTCGGCGTGGCACATCCTCAGTGGTACTTCCAACTGCAGGTCCAATTGGAGCATATAGCCTTGCCTCCAGCGATAGCATTCTGATGTTTCCCTTGTCTTAAAATGTAATATTGAATATTTATAAATTTTATTGTAACATAAAATATTTGAATTGAAACTGAGCAACCAATGAACATGGGAGCTTGAAACAAACTAATTTTCTCATTTTTCATTTCTCTGCTGAAGATTTTATTCGATAAGAATTTGATGGTTTTTTACACCGAGAAAAAAGTTGAATAAGAAAAAAACAATGATTTTTGTTCCGAAAAACATTTAATTTTTTAGCAAGAAAGTTAAAGTTAAGTATAAATGCTCTTGTTAACTAAGTTAAATAATTATTATTTTCTAAGACATTTTAAAGTAAATGACAGGCGCCAGAACAAATACCAACACACAGAAAAATGTCATTATCATATTACACCAGTTTACAAAAAAAAATTGATGAAATACGCACTTCAGGAAACCTTTGTTTTCCGGTAAGATACATCTCCCTGATTAAGAAAAGGGCATTTAAAATTTTTTCTATTGTACCAATTTTTTTAAAGTGTAAAAAACAATTTTCGCACTTTTTTATTTTTTAACTCGAGTTGTGATAAACCGAATTCGGTCATTAAAGACTCATTTTACAGGTAATGAAATGCCCTTTAACTTTCTTATACACATCATTGAGTTCTATTCATTAGTTTAGAAGCTACACTTCGTCAAAGTTGAAAAAGTTGGAAAAAATGCAAAAACGCTGGCATAAATTGCTTCTTTAAAAATACACGCCCAAAACCCGAAATTAGTTTTATGTTGTTTTCTTAAAGGCTGAACTTTAACGGAGAATATAAGCCATTGATCACGACAATCCGTTGGTACATCGATTTTTTACAGATTTTTAAACGTATATACCCAAGTTCAGTGTTCGGGAGCAGCGGCCGTTAAACATTATTTTAAATTTTCAGTGTTGTGAACGTAAGATTTTGGTGCAAGTAGTTATGCATAACGTAAGATCCTTTGCTATTAGTGCTGGGCAAGCTAAAAAGTATGCGATTGCAGTTACAAGGAAATCATTTTCATATATTTTTAGCAAGGAAATAGCAAGGAAACTGACGTTATGCACTACAACTTGCACCAAGTGCGTATTTCATCAATTTTTTTTTGTAAACTGGTGTTATTAACGAATCGATTATCCAAAGTTGCCTCAACACTTCTGTAGGATATCATGTCCATTGCCACTTGATATGTGGGCGGTGGTGTTGGTAAGGAAACATCGGGTAACTGAGAAGGCGAACACATCACCTTCACTTCAAAAAATTATGCACAAATTATTATTAATTTGCTTAATTTTATTTATTTTATTGTTCCTTACTTCAATACTGCGGAAGAAGCCAACCACTTAAAGCGACAGCTTTAAGAAAACTGAGTTATTGAACGTGCCGTTCAGACCTTTTATATTCGACGATTTTCGATAAGGCGAGAACATGGAAATCGAAATTTGGACTCTCTCTTTAATCAATAAATTCAAATCTTTAGCTATCCTTCAGTTGTATACCGACTTAAGAGCCTCAAAAGTTTACTCGGAATAAAAAAATCTCAATCAAGATGGCCCAGAGCCTGATTGTTTTCTTCAAATGTTGATGTTAATTGCTTTTTATTGTTCTCAGAATCTTACCCTGTCAAATATTCGGGGTCAGTTCAAACTTTATCCCAGTTCCAAGCCAAATCCGCTTTGCATGTGCTCTGTAAATGTTTCTCAAATATTCCAAGGATAGTTGAACACTCGCTTCTTTTTGTTTGTCTGGTACTGAGCTTGTGTAAATATTTATATTGCACATAAAATGCATTCTACACTCGGTAAGGAACTAAGGTCTCTCAGTTACCTATTCAATGCAAATGGACTTCCAACGGACATTGAATTTTATGCCCCAGCTATGAAGAAATGGTGGGGGAAGGTTTTGGATATTCGTGTGTTCTGGATATGTGTAATATGTTCCCTGACACTTGAAGCCACGCAACCACCCACACAATTGCATTTATGTGCACACGTGAATTGCATTAGAAAGTTGCCAGCACATAAACTAAATCTGCCTCAAGTGCAAAGATCCCAGTCTCACGGCTGACAGGAACAGGAAACGGAAACGACAGGAGTTCGAGGTGCGGATGGGGCAGGACATTTGCATTAGGGATGAGCCCGTGATCCTTTAAGTGGATTAAACATAATATTGCAAGTCATCGTAAAGTAAACATATTGTACTCGGAAAAGCAAATCAACCAGGAAGGTCTTATATATTACATCCTTAAAACGTTTTTCTAAAAAAAAAAATGTTTGATGTTCGTATTTAAAAAAAAAGGCATGTTCTACTACTATGTAGTAATAATAATAAAGATGTATGTAATCACTTTGATATATATAAATAAAAGTACAATGAATACCAATTCTATCTATTTTTAAAAAATATATTCTGTCTATTTTCAAAAAATATATTCCCATATTTAATTGAAATCAATGCAATACAATGCAAAATAAGTAAACATAATTTTCTTATAAATCCTTTATTAAATTAAGCTGGTTATTTCTTTCTTTTTAATGTCACAAGATTTTAATGTAGCCTATTTGCCAACTAATTATTTTCCCCTTGGAGATTTACTTATTCTTCTTATACTTTAAAATAGAGACTATTAAAAAAGATATTTTATTTTTTCCTGTGTAGGAAAGAGGTATAGCCAATGGAGCATGCAACTCAATCTGGTTTATTGAGCGACTTAAAGGTATGCAGATGCTGCAACTACATTTTCATCGCCTCTACTAAATTTCCATCTCTAAGCGGAAATACAGCCATTCGTTGGATCCTTGGAATAACGTGGCCCATTCGACTTTAGTTCCTGCGCACACTTGCGTTTACGTAGGATTTGGATTTGGACGTGGTTGACGTGTCAGTTACAAGAAGCAATTGTGCAAATGTGTCGGTTACCATTTTTGGGATGAGATGTGCGATAAGTGCCAGGTGCTCCTGGAGGTAAGATGCCGAATAAAAAGAGATGCTGTAGATTGAGATAAAAGTGCGAAACTTTGCTGACATCAAAAGTTGCCGGAGACAAAACGTAGTGCGAATATGTAGTAGCAGTAGTTTCCTGGCCCTGCCAATCAGGCTAAAATCCTGCCTTGAGGGCCGAAAAAAAAATGCGATTCATTGACTCATTGGCTGCATATGCTCTCGGTCCTTTTTGATTCCATTTTACCACTCGCTTTCGGGCTTAAACTCCCCGTTTAAATCCGCTCTTAAAGCCACCATTTCAGCCATTAAACGACGAGCTAGTGGCATACGGGGAAAAACCCTTGAATGCCCTGAGCTCAAAGGTTATGTCAGTAAATGAGAGAGTTTAACGGCGGGTATGAAGAGCAAAAGTAGAGTGCCAATTACTGCTACACTTACCTTTGAAGACCCCGCTTTGCCCAGCTTAAATCCTAAAGAGAGTCTTTGTGGTAGGTAGTTTTGCTTTTATTACTTTGCCATCAGTAAAAGGACAAATTATTGCTCAGCGGGATGTTCGTCATTAAATGAAGTCACTCCCAGTGCGTATACTTAATTTTTTGTCATTCGCTGTTTTTACGACATATGAGGAAAAGTTAAATAAAAATAGTAAATGCGCATGATATTACTATTTGAGCCACAAGGAGGCCAACAGATGCGAATTGTGTAATATGGCTATATGGCCATCCGACAGCCGCACTACTACATCCGCACTCGTAGCCACTTCCGCTTCCGTTAAGCTCCGTTTTTGCAAGCCCACCGAGCATGTGAGCAGCGACTTTTGTGCTTTATGTTTTATCTTGCGCCGCATTTAACAATAAAATCGTGAATTGTTTGGAATGAAAAGCTCAAAGGCGGAAATAAAGCGAGCAAACAAGGAAGCACACCTACACACTTGTGGGCTGCAAAAATGTGTGCGTGTATACACTGTGAGAAATAGAAAAATTAAATCTTATTATGAGTACTTTTTGATCAGAAACATTTTTAACATATTTCACTTTGAAGAGGTAATAGTTTTAGAAGAATATTATTGCAACACAATTTTATTTTTTTTTATGGATAAATATAGATACATTTTGTGTTGTTAGTGATAAAAAGATTCATAAACAGTAACAATTTTTTTCCTTTTTATTTAGCTGAAAATATATTGATGCATACTTTTAGGCACCTTTAATAATGCTTTTAAAATGCTTTAAGGCTGTAGAGGCTCTTCAAATTAGTTTTGTATATAATAAGGTAAAGTATTTAACTTACAGTATATAGAAGTGGCTTTTAAATTTCTATTTATTTCAAGAAATAATGCAAAGATTTTGGATTCGAAATATATTGCTGCATACTTTTAGACACCTTTGAAAGTGGCTTTAAACTCTAGTGGTTGTATTATTTTAATGTATAACAAAGCGGCTTTTAATTTTTTTTATTTATTGTAAGATATAGATTCTTTGGATTCAAAATATAACGTTGCATACTTTTAGGCACCTTTAAAAGTGACTTTAAGCCTCTTGTGATTTTATTCCCTCCAAATCGTCCATGAAATTTTTCAATGTGTAGCGTGCGTGCTTTTGCTGCTTTTGGCTAATTGCTGCACTCAAGAACAATACAGGTGTTTCGCCAATAGGAAGCCAGTCGGAAGATACCGGCACGAATCGGGGGAAATGCAGTTTGTGGGCAATGTTTAAGCCAATGACCATTAGCGCTCAGATGTCGGCACTTAAATTGAATGGGCAAACTGTTGGCAGCAGCAGAAAACTCCATGATCGAGACAATGAAATACATTTACGGCATTAATTGCCCCAACGACATGGAAAGCAACTTGAGCAATTCACACAAAGCTAAATTAATTGTGGCACACGTGAAAAGTTTATGCGGTGTGTGTTCACACGCTAACTGAATTACCAGGAAGTGGAAAAAATCCAAAAGATCTTAAATTAAGTATCTATGCATTTATGTAATCCTAATCTATTTCCCGAATTGTAGTGATCTGTTTGACTTAATTTCTTCTGCATCTATTTCTCTAACACCTTGTTTTTCTTAATATAATTTTTTGTATGTAATTTATAATCCAATTTTTATTCCACACTTATTTGAGTTCGCAATCTTGTTAATGTATAAACCCCGATAGAGCTGCCAAATGTAACCTCAATACATTGTGTGCTGCTCAACGAGCCCTGAAATTAATTGAGAGTGCCATCATAAACATGCCAAACGGGAAAATTTTAATTAATTCCCCAACTGCAAGAGCCCACCACAGATGGCATTTGTTCATTTGGATACGATTGCGATTTCGAGAACACGAAAACGTATGCGAATTGGAGTACGAATTCATTAAGGGACCATGTATCTTGTGTGATTTGCGACAGCTCACTTAATCAATGGCGAATTACCGAAGCAGGCGTTGCAATTTGATATGCCCTGTCGAATTTGGTCCAATTAGCAGGGACATGGCATGGAAAACGAGGAAAACTAAAGAAGTGTCCAAGAAGAAAATGAGATTAACCATAAGTTATGTTTAACTATACGTCTGGATCTGTGACAGCAGCCGAACTTGTAATTTTCTTGAAACTAATTACTTTGAAAACAGCAAAGATGCCACTTGACACCGTACTTCGCGCTATAACTCTTCTCCGTTTTCCCAGTTTTTCCCCCCATTTCCCCCAGTTTTCCAGCTTTTTCCCCCCTGCAAGTGCAATTGCAAGCGTGGCTAAATTAAATGGCTGACAAAGTGAGCAGCATCAGCAGCCCGCATCCCGAGAGGACCAGAGTTTTCTTTTATATTCTGTCACCAATTGCAGCCGGCAGCAACTGAAAACTGGCGGAAATGAACGCAAGGACAACGGACGTGAAAGTGGAAAGTAGAAAGTGGAAAGTGCCAAATGGCAACTGCGAAAAGTTGCAAACGGGCGGTGAAAGTTTGTCATAAATCAGAATATTTTAAAAGTGTTTGCCCTGACAGAACAAGAAGAACGCAAGATGTGAACTGTGGCAGTTATAAGCCAAGATTATGGCCGGGAACTTGTAGCCATGTCGAACAGCAACTATGATGGCAAAAAAATGCGAGTCTCCGACGGGGCGAACTTGTTAGACCCTCGCTGGGGGATAAAAAGTCTCCTTAATTCGGGGATTGATAAAGTTTACACAACTCATTGGGAAGTGAATTGCCGACAATTGATGTTCAATAACAAATGTGGAAGTAAAACACATAACATGAAAAGATATTTTAGTAATAATAGGAAATTCGATTTTATAAGGGATGTCACAGAAATTAAAGAAGATTTGAAATTAAATAGGTGTCTAAAAGTATGCAGTGAAAATTTATGGTACTTTTAATTTAAAAAAATATATTGTTGTTTTATGTCTTAAAGTATTGAATGATAAACTTGTCTTAGGTGTCTAAAAGTATGCAGTAAAAAGTTCATCTTTAGGAGCAATTTAAAATATAATGTTGCATTCTTTTAGACACCTTTTAAAATAGTTCAATAATTATATCATAAACTTAAGCAGTTAAGTGGAATAAGCGGATTTTTAACAGTAATAGATAATTCTTTTAAATTTTTGATTGACTTTCATTACTTTGCCGACTTATTGAGGCACCCTGCTACCCTGCCCGAGTTTCTTTATCACTCTTTGGCGGCATCATTATGCCCATCAGCACTTCGCTTTGCCCTCGACTGAGTGCACCTAATGCAAGCATTTTAGCCCATCAGCCATGCCCACTGACTTTCCACCCAATGCCAATTTAAATTCAAATCCAGACCCCGACTTCGAGTTCGAATGACATCGGATGTCCAGTGATTTGCATTTGATGATGGCCATGGCAATGGGAATGGGAATGGCTATGGCTATGGCGACGATCTAATCGACTTTGCCTGATAGTTTTCGATACCGCAGCAGGCGACAGAATCGACAACAGCTGACAGCCCAAAGCAAACAAATAGACGGGGCCAAACTTTGATTGACATTTCAATTAAATTATAGCCAAACTTACAGAACTCGCTGTCGCTGGCGGGTATGTTTCGAGTGCAGAAAGTTTTGCTGGCCGAATACGAGGAGATTTACGAACCGGTGCTGGTGGAGAATCCCTTCACCCTGGTGGATATCCGTGGGATGGGCCTACGCCAATACCAGATAGGCCTCACCTGCAATCGACTGCTCTTCGGCTGCGACAATTTCTCGAAGTACGGGGATGTGCCCAGTTTCCTGGCCAGAGGATTGGATCCGGAGATCGAGAGCTTCGAGCTGGTTAGCATGCTGCCCCTGCAGTTGATTCGGTTCCATTTCTTCAGAAAGGCCACCCGTTGCCTCATGATGTTGAACATTGTCCAGCCGTTGGGCAGGCCACTGGCTATTCTGGAACACCCCATGATCTTCGAGTTCGGGGGCCACATCTTTAAGCAACACTTCTGGCACACCTGGCGGGAAAGGGTGGCCAGCATACGGGTGATGCAGCCCATCTATGGCCAGATCACCGGCGCCTCTCCCTTCTCCAGCACAGATGTCCAGCTGGACGAGGAGCTCACGGTGGCCCAGGTGCATCCTGTGCCTCGAACCCCCTCCCTCTACAGTGCCTGTCATGCGGGGACCGGTGATTTCGGCTAGTCATCTTAAGAGGCTTTGGGCCGAGTTTCCCTTTTCCATTAACAGATGGTAACCGAAGGCTTGAGTTGCCAGCTGTCCGTAGGCCTTCAATTCACATAGACGTCTGTTTATTTATTTATATTAAAAGCATGTTGGACTTTCCACCTTTAGAATAGCTATATTTGGGTAGTTGGAAATAGCATTTTATTCTTGGGGAAGGGAAAGTTCTTTAGACATCCTTCAAAGTTAGGATAAACATAGGTAGGTTATTTACTAACCAAGTGTAAATGAAACATAGCTACTGAGTAAGACATAATTGGTTTTTTTTTTTTATTTCAATATTTATTTACAATTTAAAGCCATCTATTTGATGGGTATTCTTTAATTTTCTCATAAGCCTCCGTTACACCAAGCAAATAACCATACCATTTATATAGTTTATTTTCTGTTACAATTTCTTTTATCAACATTAAACTCTTTAAATAGACAAATTTTTATCGAAAAACACCTTTTTTTTAATTAACGTTAAGAAATTATAATCTCTTTATCAGAATTTGAGAAATTCCTAATATGAAAGCTGTTCAAAAACATCACAAAGTAAATTTTAAAGACTACACTTTTTCTATTGAACATTATTGTAATTATATAAATTCTAAACATTCGACCCAAAATATAAAATAAATATAAAAATTGGCTGAAAATTCAATAGATCTTGAAAATATTTAAGAATTAAGCGCGAAAGAAAAGTTTATACGTTCGTTAAGTATTTTATATAAACTAAAATGATCTATCACAAAACACAACGCAGTTAAAAAGTGCTTTACAATCATAGAATAAACAGAGGCACTTTTCCACCTCAAATGACCTTTCGCGAAGTAAATGATTTTCCATCAAGAGAAGGAATACTGATTCCCTTCTGATTTTCGTTATTGTTTGGCTCCACTTTCGGGTGGTTAATGCAATCAGCTGGATAGCCAGAAATCCAGCCACAACAGGCGACCGAGCCCTTCTGGTTTCGTCGGCTTGTCCGCCTGGTTGTTTATTTGCCAGTGGAATGGGCCAAATTTCGGGGTGGTGACTACGAAAAAATGTTGTTTTGATGTGCCTCAGCTTTGGGGCTATTTTCTGCCACACCCCCTCGCTTTCGGCAGGTCAAGTTAACCGACAAAGTTTTCAATTTGCCGACAAACTTAAGCCGCAACCACAGCATTTGTCGGTGGGTCGGTTTCGGTGGAATGGAGTGGGTTTTCGGAGAAATGTGGGAAAATGTGGCAGGACACTGGAGGCTAAGGCCTGGACATGTCTGTCTCCGGGTGAGCGTGCAGCTGACACCAAAAATCAATTGCAATGAAATCCTGGGCGAATAAGAACAACAATCCGGCCAAAGTAAAAAAAAAAAAACAGCAAACAAGTCGTCATTGGCCATATTTGGTTTAGGGCATTTAATGGTCAAAGTTTTTCAACTTGTCTGTAATTTATTTGATTTTGCTTGTGTTTGTAGGTTTGGGGTAGGGGTTCAAATCGCCAACTCCTCAGTGCTTTTGATAAATTACAATTTATTTAATGAAATGTGCAGAGTCCTGGCGACGCATTAATCATACGCCATGTGGTGCGCCCCTACAAATACAAATATTGCGAATGGTACAACAGGAATTTAATACTTAACCACATTTTCGCCGGCTTTAAAATCCTTTTCTCCCTAAGCTCTTGGCACAAAATCCGTTCGCATGGCGACGGCAATACGAAAAGTTAATTAAAAGCCATGGGACATGGACCGGGAGTCAATAAAAAACATTTGAGCCACACCAACCCCATGCCACATACAAAAGCCCATGAACGTTAAACATTTTCGTTGAGTTCTACGCTTTTTATTAATTTTTAATACACCTGCTGACGCTGGCAATTAAGCGCGGACCTGTTCAATTTCATTTAATTAGCCATAAAGGCGCTTAAAAAGGGGAAAATGGGGCTCAAGAAGCTGTCGGCTTTTCCTCGGGCAATGTGGTAGGACATGGACATTCAAAATTGAAATAGCTACTGGGCTGCCAAGAATGTTTAGGCACTCGCCTGCATTCCAGGCATTCTGACTTTGTTACTTATTTTTCCTATACTCTCCATATATTTTATTTTATTGGCTGGCCAAGTTCAAAGCTTTCTAAGCAGCCACATCAAAGCATTCTGAGTAATTGCTTTGGACAAATTTGAATTTTCAACGGCACGTCAGCATTTGCAACTGGTCGTTGGAAAAATTTAATTTCAGGCTTCTCTCGCCTACGAAATTCATTGACAGCATCCATAAGTGGGGATGCTACACATATTTCTCGGGTTGCCATTGCGTATACGCAATGTCTGCTGGCCATATTTCATTGGCCTAACACACGGCACATCACAACATTTCGCACATTTGACATTTCGACGGTGCTTTAAACGCCGCATTTAAGGCGCCTTTAAAGCTCGATCCACATGCAGCCTAAGCTGACAGTGATGGATGAGTCTCACATTTATTGAATTCCAACGGCGTGCATATATATATGCAAATGCGTGGGCTTAATAGCTAAATGGGTATCTGTATATCTTTGCATAAATCGAATTTATCGCATGGGGACACTTTAAAGAACAGTTGAGATTTACTAAGTTGCGTTTGATTGGTTTAAGTTGGGTTATCCTACGAATGAGTCAAATAAATCTCAGATTTTAGTTCAAGCTTGTCATCAGTTTTTAGAATATAGTATTTTCCTCTTCTCAATTCAAGAGGCTATTTTAGAATATGGTATTTCCCTCTTCTCAATTCAACAGGCTATTTTAGAATATGGTATTTCCCTCTTCTCAATTCAACAGGCTATTTTAAAATTTTTTGCTGACCCAACATAACTCAACTCGTTTTGTTGGACCAACTTAAGTGGGTCATATTTTCAAAATATATTGAAATATTTATAAATGCCCTTTTTCAACAAAAAAGTCTTGCAGATCGTCTTTTCAACATACAACATTAATGGTGTACAATTTTGTAATGAAAAATAATTAAGCTTTTAAATAAACAAGCAAAATATCAAGTATAACCAGTCTTTCGAGCTTACATTTTCCAAATAATTTGATATGGTTCTGTACAATTTAAGAAAATTTGACGGTTTTTAACAGATAAGTCATGTCGAGCAAAAGGTATTTTCTTGTTACTTCCTTATAAACTTATTTATCACTTACAAATCAGGCATAACATGTAGCATTCTCATATTACTTGTGCCAGCTAAGCTCAAACGATATAAACAAATGCCTCCAGAATTAAATACCCGGCATTCAGTTTCTACTTATGGTCCCCTTTTATTTTTATTGTTATCAATTCCAGTGACGCAATCAATAAATATGTGAGGGAAATCGGCTCTGTTATTAATGCTTATCAATAACATTGCATTTGTGAAGCCGGCAATCCCGCCAACTCACTGCTTCCACAAAATCATTCTACTCTGGTTTCTCGGAATCGCTTATCACAAATTTTCAACAGCTCAGCAATGCAAGCTCAGGAAATCAGTTTACTTCAGGCTTTCGCTTAAAGTGGTTGCCCCGTTCCATTCGCTTAATCCAATAAATATAATGTAAAAATATTAAATATTAAATTTGGTTAATGTAATACGAGTAAAAGTGTTTAATATTAAATTGTGCTTTTAAAAATTTTCCCAATAAATTCATTGTGCTAGCTCCACAAAATATAAAAATGTCTTTAAAAGTATGCAACTTTAAACATAACAAAACACATTTCTTTTGTAATAGCTTGAAAAGTGATATATTTTTGACCGCGTCTGTGTGCATAAACATATGACTGTACTTATAATTACATTTTTTATGCTTAGCGAACCAAATCCAGACATTAGTTCTTTCAAGCACTCACTGTTAGAGGTTGGTTATTGAAGTATTTGATCTTGAAACTTACTACAACTTAACAAAAAATAAAATAATAAAAATAAAACAACCACATCTAGTTCAATAAAAAATCTAAAAACCCAAATATATAAATAAGAGAAATATATTAATAACTTGAAGATAAAGACAGAATGAATTCGCAATTAACCTGTGAGAGGCCTGCCACGCCCCCGCCCTCGTATTCGGAGGCGATGGGCTGGGTTCCACCTGGATCGGAATTGGGAAGTACCACGGTTCTTACCACGCGGGATTCCCCAGGTCCCAACTCGGTACTCACGATCTGTCCCAAATGCCTCGACGAGATTGAGACTACCACAACAACCCGTCGCGGAAGTATTGCCTACGTGGCCTCCTTCGTAGTTATGTTTACCACCTGTGGACTGGGATGCTGGCTGCTTCCATGGATCATTAATGGCTTTAATGAAGTCCATCACTCCTGTCCGAACTGCAAAGCGTCCCTGGGAATCGTTCGTCTATGAAATCAGAACTGGATAAAAAAATAAAATTTAAAAAATTAAAATTTTCCTGCAAGGCTAACAAATAGGCTAGCTTCAATTCAAATCGGATGAACTGCAATTATTACTTAGTTTTATAGTTAAAAAAATTATAAGCCAATAAAAAGTATTTATAACAAAAATTACCAAATATTTAAAGTATTTAATTCATCGATTTTGAGTACACAGTGTTTACAATGAAATCTGGTATTATTATTATATATTATATTATTTTATATAAATTGAGCTTTCTGACTTAATGATTCACAAAAGCGAACGATAATCCCAATCAGGCGGAACATTAAATGTATAAGTTCGCTTTTTAAAAATTTTGCGAGAGTCACAGTGAGAACAATAATTCCAGAATATATGTGTTTTTTACATTATTGAATCAAACAAGTTTAAAACTGTTTATATATTATAATTATAAATTTTTATATTTATAATATAAATAAACAGAAACTAAATATTTTTTCATCAAACAAGTTTAAAACTGTTTATATATTATAATTATAAATTTTTTATATTTATAATATAAATAAACAGAAACTAAATATTTTTTTTAAAAAATAATATATTTTATCAACAAGTACTTTTTGAGTTCCACTGCCTTTAATCATATACGCTTATCTACATTACTTTTTTTCCTAAGTGTAGAGTTCTGAACCAAAGCTTATCAGTTCTTTCACTTAAAACTGAGTAATATTTTGTGATCGCTCACAGATTATTACCCAAAAACCAAACGTCTGAAACGTTCCCCATTATATAATCTTCTCTTTCGTTCGTCATTTTTAATAACAGTTGTATTCAAGACCTCGCGTTAAGTGGTTGTTTAAATCAGAATTCAAGTTTTCATTAAATTCTTTCTAAAGCTTGTACTTTTGAGATATAGATATATATATATTAATAATGAGTTCGCCGATAGGAGTTCCTCTGGAGTCAATCAATGTAGAGCCTAACACTCCACCGCCCTCGTATCAGGAAGTGATGAACTGGGGACCACGAAGAACGACAACGACCAGTACCATGATGTTGACCACGGAGGATGCCACAGGAAAACAAACCCCGACGACAATGAACTTAATCTTCTATGGTTTCATTATCGCACTGGCTCTAACACTTATTTTGTATCTACAAAGATTTGCGAGCCTCCCATAATATCAAATCTTGAGTTATTGTGTTCTCTCACATCTATTTTTTGGCCGTTTATTAATTCTTTAGTAATCAATTTTAATCTAAAACCACTATAACCCATTGTATTTTATTTTGATTATTTTTCACCTATAACATATATGTTACTATCAACCAAAAACCTCCAAAATTTTAATAAATATCTATTTTTTCTTAATTATTTCCTATTTTGATAAAAAACATCTTCATAAAAAAAATATTTTATAATTTTTCAACAACAATTTTATAAATTTCAGCGTCTTAATTGTTTAACTATAGATATTTTCAAATCTAGGAAAACCTTTTAAGGGAGAAGATGTGAATAGCTTCTCAATAAAATAACAATATAAATAGCCATAAAATGCACTGTAAGAAATACTATTAAAGTTCAAGAATAAACGCCAACAGAATTCGAAAACAGATTGTAAACAATTTTTCGCTTTCCTAGCACATGGACTAATTGAATTTGATTTTAACCGGCGGCGGGTTGAAGTTTTAAACGAATCGAGACGTGATGGGCATGCCAGAGGATTCTCCCATAGTGACCGCAAAGGAGGGATCCCTTTAAATGAAGGGTTTTTAACCTCAGTCTGGTGGGGGATTCCCCACGTGGTTTGCTTTCATGTGGTTCCAGAATTCGGCAGGAACTTATTAAGCAAACAGTTTGTCGCATGCCGGAAAAATCGCAGCATCCTTTTGCCTGGTAGGTCGCATTTGCTATAGTGTCTGGTGCTAAAGCGACTGTCATGATATAAGTAAAAGCTGTTAATGTTTATGATAGAGAGATGGCAGGAAATCCTTTTTTTTCCCTCACACACACTTACTCACACCCAGGTGCCCTTAAACTAACATTAAATTTATTGCATACTTTGCAGGGCGTGCATTAGCGTTACGTCACGAATCTCCCACGAACAAAAAACGCGGCTAGAAAATGCGGAAAAGCCGGGTGAAACTGAATAATACTGGCTAAAATTTGAAAAGAAGGCAGAGATAGTTCAGCAAGCCAAGAGAAGCCCAGCGAAAACGTGACTTGGCGCTGACAGCAGTGCCCCTGATGATGATGATGGGATTCCCCCATGATGGGTACACATCAGGCCAAATGGTTGTCATTAAAATTCGACACACTGAGACTATGCCAAAAACTCAGCTAACCTCGGATGTATGACTCAATAAAGTTTTAAACCGATTTAAAAAAAAAAAAACAACATTATTTCCTAATACAAATGATATATTAAAAAGATATTTTTTAAATAAATAGAACAATAGAACGTGATATTTTTAAATTAAAGGATTTGTTTTACTATTGTTTTATATTTAGAACTTCCTACCTTCCAACTGAAGACAAATGTATTTAAAGAAAGCCACATATTCAAGCAGCCTGAGAACTGTAGACTAATCCTAATCGATTAACTATGATTTAATTACCTTCTGTCTGCAATACTTTCCAAGAGCCTTTAAGCTACCAGACTGAGCCAAATTTCGGTATCTAAGCAATGCAACCTCAGCTAATTGCAAGAACAATTAATCCCATTGCTGGCGTATCCCCAACAATTTCCATCCTAAAATCCTAAACCAAACTCACTACGACTGACTGCCACAATTGATGTGTTTTCCGCATTCGAAACCAATTCGGTTGAGGGGAACAGAACGCTTTTAAGAGCCTACAACTGGACCGAAAAATTGGCCAAGTTGAAAATGCAATCGCATGCAAATCTCGGTGGGGATGGAGGCAACACCTGGCCAAAAGACCTGGCTTCCACCAGCCTCTACCTGTGGCAACATAAACAAACATAGTGCAAATGGTCGGCAGTTAAGAGGCTATTAAAATGCAAAACTTTAGACGCAACCAAACCCGAGCTGGGTGGAAATCTTTGCCCGCTTTCCGGCCCACTGACTCACTAAGGCGATCACACAGGGGCCAATGGGTGTACGGGCACTCCAGGTACCAGTCCCAGATAAACTGCAAACAAATAGAGAGGGTCCTGGTCGATTTCCAGAATTGCAATGCCACTGCCCCTTTCCCTCACTTCACATATCACAGGATATCGCAGGATGTGTTTTCAGTTGCCATCGCCTGTTAAACGCCTCCCATTTGGGGCTCCTCGGACTTTTCGAGCTTTCCGGACCACATCCAATCCTCGATGGCAAACATCTGCCATTCGTGCGTGTGACTGAATGTTTGACCTCCGGATGCGAAATCGTAAATGTTAATGGCTGCACGGATTTAATGTTCCAGGTTTTTGCCTTGACTTTCGCTTATCCAAGGGACTTGGATTGCATGGAAATGCTTATCACTGAAAGAACAGAAGAAGAGTTCTTAAAAGACTTACCTAAATGGGTATTTTTTTATTTCCTATTCTTGGATGATATAATAATAAAACTAAGGAAGCACTAAAATATATTCCAGCTAATTTATATTTATTAAAAACCATTAAAATAAACTGGTTATACTTTTTATGAAAGAAAGCGGGCGTCTAAGAATCAACGCATCGAAACTCACCGAAAGTCCTAAGATATTATTTGGTAGCTCTTATTTTACTTTACCATTCAAATTTTTTTTAAAAACAATGAACCCATAAGATTTATTTTTACAAATAAAAAACCTTTCTTTAAGCAATCTTTCATCTAGATTCAGTAATCGTTTTAAAATATTTTACCTAACTGTGTGAAAACAACTCTGTTGACCCTTGAAATGTTATAATCTTGATGTTATGACAAAAAGATACTTTGAATAGCGATACCTTCATTTTCACTGTGCAGACAAAGGAAATGTTCGTTAATGCTCGCCTGGGAAATTGGGACTTGGGGACTTTGTTTCCGTTTCTGGGATTCGAAAGTGGGGCATCCGATAGCACTGCCTGCCGGCCACATTAAGCCTTTGTTTTGACTACCCAGACAGCTGCAGCAGCTGCCTTAAAGCCACTCTTTTCCCAAAGGGAAGAGATAATCAAACTTGAATTAGGATTTATGCCCCAACGATTGCAGTTTATTTGTCTTGCCTAGGAGCACACACACGCCTGCCCGGAGATTTGGCCGAGATTTACAAGAATCCACTTGGAAGTACCATACACACCCGAACCTATTCGTCATAATTCATGGCAGTCCGGCGGCGGTTGACACGATTGTTGCCATCACGTACAGCGAGGCTAGATAAATCTCTCTCGGCACTCGACTGGGCGATTGTCGCCACCTTTTGGCCAAATTCCCAGTCCCCAATCTCCAACCCCTCCATTAACCCCACTCCTCTTTTGGACCAGCACGTGCACGCTGTTAACCTCAAAAATGCGCTGCTAAAACATTTTTTAACGCCTGCTAGCTGTCCGACACCTCGAAACCTCGCAATCCGACCCCCACCACCGTTTTCCGGGTAAAAGCCAGACCAGACGGTCAGCTAGGTTGAATCCACAAAACATGACCGCAAGGACGCAGCTAGGCCACAACATCTAATCGAGCTGATGGCCAAGAACCAAGGACCAAGGACCTAACCGGGCTAAACTTGACCAAAAGCGTGGACAATCCTTTTCGGGGCTGGCATACGTGAGTCCCCTACGTGAGTCGGATGACAAAGTGGTCGAAGCATACGGGCGTACAGGGTGCTGGGAGGGAAATACTTCTGAATTAATGAATATTAAAATGGTCACATTTGAATATGACGGACTTGGAACGTTTTACGATCATGGGAATAATCTAATTTAATAAAGCAATGCTAAGACCATTAAATTGTTACCATTACCAGTAAATAGATTTACTAAATATATCTGCTACTTACTTATTTTATTATTTAAATAATACTAACAATTAATTGTAAACTAAATGCTAACAATGGGCATGAGCTATAGCAAATATAGGCTCTTCAGATCTTCAGATTTCATATGATATCAATTTGTTTTCTTTGTAGCTGGTACTTAAAATACTTGAATATTGATACGATTTAAAATAAAATAAAATTACCAAGAATATTATTTGTCTTATTATAAATATATTGTTAATACTTTGGGAGTCTTATCAATAAACTTCATAGTTTTAAATATTGTAAATATTTTTTTTCGGCTTGGATTTCAAACTATTCTTTGCTTAAAATATTTTTAAAATTTCCCCAACAAACATTAAATACTAAATACAAAATATTAAGTAAAGTATTTTTGCTTACCAACTCCAAGCCACCTGATACCCCTTCCGAGTCCCAATGGGTCACCCTGTCTATCGATGGGATGTACGGCTGTACGTGTGCGGTTTTGGTGACGAAAGGCGCGCGTCCGCTAGTTAAACCCCAAACACACTTGCCTTCAAATTAATGACCAACAATGGAAAATGACCGTGGGTCGGCAGACGGAACGCGACGCGTGCCAAAGTCACGTAGCCGTAAGGACGTACATACATAATAAACGGGGGTCTAGAGGGAGTTGGCCATATTGTTCTGGACAGCCCGTGGCATGCTGCAAGTTTTTATACGTTTGCATGCAAAGTGCAAAAAATTCGGAACGCTTTAAGGGCCTTAAGAAGAGAGAAGCACCCAAAACGACACACAAAGCGACGGTTTATCTCGACAACATTTATTTTACTTGGCCAACCCCAAAAACCCCCAATCTCTTGGCCTGCTTTTTGTCCTGGCCTGAGGTTAAAATATTTGCCGCTGGTTAGGAAAGCAAACGCCCGCATGGCTACTTTAGAGACCACAAGGCATCTGCATCCCCCTACAAAGGGGAAATAGTTGGGAACCAAGATAAGAGTCCAACAGAAAAAAATAATAATATTCCTGCTGGCTGGAGTTTGCCCAAAACTTGAGCTCATCTTACAACTGTGCCGGGGCCAAAACTATTTCAATGCCCCAATGTGTCTGTTCTTTTGCCAGTGAAAGCAAGTGTGCGTCCAACTGATAATTAGAATATTCCCCAAAAGATGTCCAATTCCATTATAATTACTTCTACACTTGCATGCAAAAGTTCACAAAAGGACTTATAGTTTCCTCACAATTTTTTACTCGCCCGCTTCCGTTTTATCCGATTGGCTCTTTTTGTTGGAAATTCATTGGCCTGCTGCCAATTGAAGCTGTTTCACTTGTAAAACATTTATGGAATTTAACTCGGCTATTATGTCTGCTGCGCATTTAAGCCCCGCAATATTTTATGGAAAGCGCAAATAACAGATGGTATTTTGCCTGCGGATATTTGTGCACATGAAGCTTTCAATTAATAAACGATAGAGCAAGCATGGAAATTAAATTTAGCAATGCTTAATAGTTCATCAAATAAGTTTTACAATATAATTTACGAAAGTAACTTTATTTAACCTTTAGTTAAAAAATAGTCATCGTCATATTAACTTTTAAGTCAAAAGTTTTAACTGTAAGTTAAAGTTGAGCATTAAAGACTCTAAGCCGGAGGCAATGTTCAGGTTAAATTTGTCGGTTAACAACAGAAACTGAGTTAAAAAAGTTTACCTAAAATTCCACAGCCTTCGAAAAGTTTTCTTTTCTAAAACTAACATCACATTGAGGAATCGAATTCGTCTTGACGGATTATTTAACTTCATGTTAACTTTTTCTGACAGATGAGATATTTGTCGGTTAGCAAACAGATACTAACGTTAATAAGTTATACCAAAATTCCACAGCCTTCGTAAAGATTTCTAGTTCGTAAAATTAACATCACATTGAGAAATCGAATTCGTGTTCACGGATCATTTAACTTCATGTTAACTTTTTCTGACAGATGAGATATTATAACCCTGACTTGAAATTAAGAACCTTTAAGAGTATCCCATCACCACTGGGTCTTTCGCAATGTAAATCACATTCCTTCAGTTGGTCAGCATATTAAAATGGAAACATTTAACCGGCGAAAAGCAATTTCAACGACTGCTGTTTCCTGTGTCCTTCTTTTCCCGGCGTTCGCATGGAGGCTATTAATTTATACATTATTGGCAACCGCAAAATTCACTTAAACACGCTCGTTAAGAGTGTGAAGCCGATCGAATTGCCACAGCGAAATCTTGCAATGCAATGTATTATTTATCTGGGGAATTCGAGTATCGGGGAATGCACTTCCATTGACCACAGATAAGTTGCTTCTGGGCAGGATTGGGTTTCGCAGCTGGGAAATTTCATCGATTTCATCCGCTGTCCGCCAACCAAGATGGCCGGGTCCAAGTAATGAGATTTGCTAGCTGATACTCCACATTTATTTATGGCCATTGGCCCGTGCGGTTTCACTTACCCAATTCGCCGAAGGGAGACCAGCGGAGGAGCACCGATAGCACGGACCATAACTCTGAAGTGTTATGAGAGCATTGAGTGAGAAAAGTTTTATCAACGAAACACATTATTTTAGCACATTTCAGGACAGCTCAAATTCCCAATAGTACGAAAAACAAAGAGCGAAAGTAAGTAATGGAAATCGGACAAAGGAAGGGTCCAAGCTTCAGGGGTAAAGAAAAGGCGAATGACCATAAAGAAAAAAAACATAATTCCATTCCATCGATGCCGTCGATATTAATCATGCCAGTTTGTAAAGGATATTCCAATTTATATGTCCTTAGTAGAACTACGGAAAAACTTTTCAGTACCTACAAATTCCTCAAACCAACTCGATTTGTTGCCGAGTCCTTGAATAGTTGAAGACCCAGCATATTGCACTTGGCAATCCAACTGTTAGTGGAAATCAATCGACTCAAATCGCATTTGTTGCCGAGCTGCATCGAGGGAACAGCATTCGTTTACCATAATAAAATTTGAGAACAAATCAAGCCAACAATTGGTAGCGATTCTCCCTCAATTGCACTGTTGCCTTGACAATGGCAAATTTGTAGCCGATTGTCTAGGCCTGAGTTGCCAAGGGACTCAGTTAAACTTAAGGATAATTTTGTCACTGCTAATTCGCTTTATATGGTAAATAGCATTGAATTTGTAAATCACTTAAATTATTTCAATGGGTTTTTAAATTAATAAGGCTATAATAAAAATGCTATAAGGAAAAGCCCGGAATATGTAATCAATTAAAATATCTTAATGTCCTTAAAGGCTTAAAACCAACTGAAATTGTATAAATCTTTTTTTACTTTTAAAATTATTACATTAAATTTAAATAGACTTTGCATTCATAAAAAAACTCAAGTTATGCATCAATATAAATACTGACCTTTTTAATAATGCTTAAATGCAAATTTATATTAATCACTTCATTTGTTACTCACCTATTTTTATATAATTTATTTGAATTATATGTACATGTACTTATATTATTCAAGTACTAATATCGGTTAGCCGCAGGAGGCATTTGCACTAATTAATTTTGGCTTTTTCAGTGGTCCTTTTTTTTCATTAAAAATGATTTTATAATTGGATTTATACCAAAGGCTTAATTACATTGGTTAGTTTTAAAGCGATTGTCGATATATCTCGCGAATGCTTCTTATTTATTTTCCCCCACATAAAAGCTGGCATGCATCATCATTAGTGTCGAATGTAAATGTGGAAGGGCGGCAAAAAAAAAACCAACCATTTGCATACTTTTCGACCTTTCGACTGGTGTTGACGGATCATTTGCACACATCACAAATAAACGAGCCTTGTTCGGAAACCAAATCACGATTCAGCCAACGACAGCGTTAATTAATTATTTCATTTCAGAATGCAAATTGCTTGAGCGTTTTTTTTTTGTATTTGTTTTTTTTCTTGGCTTTCCTGTTGTTTTTGCTGGTTTAATCTACTGCATACGCCTTATGAAAAAAAAAAAACACGACTGACAGCGTAATGAATTCAATGACACGTAGTGCCCGCGTTCCTCGATTTTACCAGGCGAAGCCAAGAGCAAAAATTGTTTGCGCACGTAAGTATGCAACGATTTATTTCGCCCCTGTTCGCCGACAGGACGAAAACAGAAGGACGACGACAGGCGGGCTCAGGAGCAGATAGGCAAACGTCTTTCCATCCTGACCATGGCAATGACAGTGAAAGCTGGCTGGGATCAGGGTGAAGGGTCGGCTAGTCGGTTACCTCGCAAAATGTCCTTGAGGTTTTGGGTCTGAAAAAAATCCTTAATGGTTTCAGGACTTCTCAAAATTGTTGAATATCGAAGTAACCCCTTACTTGGGGTCCTACCAAAACACTAGAGTTTTGAAAACTCTTCTGAAAATCCCTAAAAGTATGCTACTTATTTTTTAACTCCAAATATATTGTTGCATACTTTTAGTCACCTTTCAGAAACCATGTGACTTGGTATTTAATAACACTTTAATTGTTATCGGAATTAATTATAAAATTAAATTAAGCTTTTAACAAAGTACATACTTTATTTTAATATGTTTTTATACAAAATCTAAAACTAAATTTGTCACCAATAAAGCCTCCATGAAAAGTCTAAAAACACATAATCCAACATTTAATCAGAACTAAAGATCCTCAATTAAAGAAGTGGTTAGTAATTTTATCTGAACAGCAAATAGGATCAACTTTCTTTGCTATCATATACACGTTTTCTTTGTTTATATGTATTTTCGGCTTGACCTAAGCCTCTTTAAGTCCACCACACTCCTCCAAGGACTTAAGACACTAGACAGCCCAACCGCAGCTGAAGGAATAGGTAAGCAAGAGTGTGTGTGTGGAGAGAAAAACAACTTGGCGGCCCCATTCCCCCACGGTCCTGTCAGCATATCCTTGTACCGAAGCCGAGTAATTCATTAACATTTAACTTGATTGACACCCGAGCCGGGGGATGTTCGTGGTTCTATATTCCCAGTTCCAGATTCGAGGATTTGAGTGTTTTTTGTTCTAGTTCAAGGCACGTATTTCGGGCGGGAGTGGGCGTGTCACGCACCCGATTTGTTTATACAGTTATAACGCATAATGGCATCGGATTTTGGCCTGCCAGGATAGACACGCCCACACGGCGCTGAGGTTGTTACTTTGTTAATTTAATAAGAGGAAAGACGACAACAGGTGCTGCAGCCCCAACCCCCCCAAAAAATCCTGTCCCGAAATGAAGTCACGTCGCAGGCATAAATCAATTGCCATGAGCAGGCATTTGCGCCGCTCAAACTGTGCGATTGCATAGGTGGTGGGGAGTCCTTGTTGAAGGCTGGTAGATGGAAGGAAGTTGAAGTAGTCGAATCGAGGACTCTGCCAGCTGGCAGCTCGCAAATTGAGCGCAGGCCATGAAAGTGTAACGAGTCTTAATTCGTTTGCCAAGTGCCGCCAAGCGGCCCACAAATCCGGATAACCATCCGATAAGCAACTCCCGTCGATGCCTGAAATATGTTCGCAGCACTGATGACAAATCAAATACCCTGGGATTCCTAAGTGGCAGCAGAGGGCTGTCTTTAATGGGAACGTACTTAGGATCGACGGGGGACCTCAAGTATAAACGGAATATCTAAAAAAAGGATGATAACTATGTGAAATTTTAAAGTGAATTTAAGTCAACAATTTCCTTCAAGCAAGTATTAATATTAATATTTCTTGTTTATTGGGAAGGAGAATTTTTTGTGATTTCAGTATTTAAGATTTTAGTTTGGCAGTGGGTTCTAAAATCTACTTCAAGCTCACCGTTAAAGACGAGAAACAGCCCTACAAATATTACCAACCCTTGTTTTTGTTGGCTCATTTTGTAGGAGTTTTAAAGCAAATAGACTTAACAAATCCATAGAAAACCTTTTTTAATTTCCCAATCAATTTAAGTTAACTATTTTCTCTGTACCTTGTGAAATCGCTATGAATTAAACTTGTATTTCACTTGCACAGGTATAAAACTCTAAGAACTAATTTTAGAATTCCCTAATTAATAATGCAAAGTTGCTTCAAGAAAATTGTAGCTAAGCTCTTTTAATGAGCTTTGAAAACTTCAGGTTCTCCTGGAAACGAAATTTGCGTGGGCTGAAAGGAAAATTAGGTGAAAAGCATGCCGAGTGAAAATGAAGAGAACAAAGCGTGCAGTTGTCCACGAAGGACATCATGGATTGATTATCTCCAACACGAGTCCTTCCTTCCTCGACACTTCCGCTGCAGTTACAAATTGATGGCAATTACAAAGGGAGCGTGCTGAAAGGGAAACGACCGCTCTGAAAACTTTTGATGTCCTGCCGGGCACAGTGGGTGGTCATTGTGCCGCCCACTTTGCAGACAGGTGTCCCCCAATGGACAGGTGTCAACCGTGAGTGCCCCTTGCGGAGCTGTTTCCTTTCACTTGTTGCTTTATTGGGTTTACATACAATAGCGGGATACTCAAGTACTCAAACTGCGAGTGGACCGAACCGGTCACCACTGGAAAATGGTCAACATGGCGCGGAGCAGTTCCGGGATATTCCAGCCATTTTTGCGAAGGGTGCGCAACGGTTTAACGACATCGTGCTTCTTCTGCAAGGTGAATTGGGGGGAGAATAAGGTAACAAATCAATCAATATACATCAGAAACTTATTACTCTGTCATACACTGTCACAAATATATCTCTTATAAGTAAGAACACACTCAGAAAACAAAATTACCCGACATTTTTTTGGTAAGTTTGGAATAGGTAGGTAAGGTTAAGGATTGGATGTGTTTATAATATTGAAACAATTACCCAAATTTAGGTAATAAATATGAATCTTGAGTATGATTCAACCATTTCGGACAATTCTCTAAATTTGTTTGTTATTCCTAATATATGTTCATTAAATAAAGGACATACCTTCCTTTCTTATATTTCGTAGTACTTGATAGTTCTCTTATAACATATTCGTTTGTGTTTTTTTGGTTTTAACAATCAAAAATAAAAAAAAACGCATTCAATTAACATCTTTAAGTTACACAATATCCGCAAACCAGTTGAAACTAAGTTTTGGTTTCTATTATTGGAAGGGTGTCTAAAACTATGCGGTAAATCTTGGTATTTTTGGAAACATCCATCATATTTCCAGAACTAAAACTTATATTTGCATACTTTTAGGCACCTTTACAAGTGATTTGAAAATCCCAGAAATTTTGTTTGGCACTTTCGACTATTATTAGAAACGGGAAAGTAATTATGTGAAATAAAACGTGATCTACTTACAATATTGGCCTTCAGAGTGGCCTGAAACTCCTGCGAGACCACTGCCTTTGTGAAATTACCAAAATTGGTGTTATTGGCTCGAGACTCGGCGACATAATTGTGCACCGCCTGGTGGGGCATTATATTCAACAGATCTCCGACGAATGTATGATGCCTTACGGCCTTGCAGTCGCAATTTCGGTCCGGTTTCTGGACCGGAAGGATGATACAATAGAATATATCCGCAACGCTGGCAATATCACCCGTATCCACATTTCCGATTCAAGTTCGCGAAGAACGGTTTGATAGGCAGCCGTATCTGTCAGCTCTTGGGTCACCCTTACGAAACCCGGGGTATCGTAGTACCTCATGGCGCGTCGGAATTTCGCATCACAATTATAGTGCACTTCGATCAGTTCTATTAAGGTCTCCTGATCGATCAGATCGCGAATGTGCTGGAAATTCGCACACAAACTTGTATCATGATCCGTTTTATTCTCATTCCCATTATTATCGGTATTATTATTGTTGGTGTTATTATCATCATCCGGTGGACACCATTCCACGGAATCTTCATCCGAATACTGAATATGGGCAAACGTGTGGCATGCGAAAATGGCCAGAGCTACGGTCAGTAGGGTCAAATTCCTTAGATCCATCATCATCCAGCTGGCCGAGATTCTTTTCTGACTGTGGCTCGAATCTGCGGTTCAGCACCCGCTTTTATGGCCCTCACATCAACGGCAGAATTAATTACATGCATTTTCTCTTTCCTCGGACACTTCGCTTATCGCCCGCCAATTAGCGGAATTTGTCCGAACAACTTTTTGCTTATCAGTCGCTTAGGAACGCGTTTCCCAGAATGGAATCTTCCACATGCGTCGCAAAATTCCCTGCAAAAAAGTAAAAAACTTGCTGATGAGTAGTCTTCTCTAGCGCCAAGATAAAATACAGACAATATTTTGCATTTATTTTGAACATTTTATTTCTGGCCCTTTGATATTCCAACTGTATTTGGTTGGTAGAGTTTTCTGTTTAACAAACAATTTAATATAGAACAATTTAAGCACTTAGTTTGTTAAATCTAATAATAATTTAAACATTAAAAGAACCAATTTTTGGCAAACTATATATTCATTTAGCAGCCACCACTTTGTAAAACATTTTTGGATTGCTTGTTCATTTCTTTAATTAAAATATTAGCCATACCTTGAAAAAAAAAACCATTTGGTATTGTATTTAACATGATCCATATTCTCAACATATTTTCCTTTTGAAGATTTCCTAAGATATGCAAAGCCGTAGATCCTTGAAATATAAATTTAATATAATATGTTTAAGTGTTATGGAAAAATTGTTCTTAACGTAACTATTATACAAACATTAATCGTTTTCCTGTGTCTGGACTAACTCATTACTTTTAATTATTTATACATAATATTGTTTTCTGTGCGAGCACAATATTTTGCACCGTGCAAATCTAATTGGATGATATTAGGGCTTATAATTCCTGAAATTACCGTATAATCTCTGTGTTGTGCGCTTCATTAATTGCTAATTATAGTTGGGGCACCCACACCCACTCAATGTTGTTACAAAGGCCTTATGACTTATGCACCTGATGCTCCTCGATTGTGTGCATATGATTATGTGAAAATGGAAGAAGGGAGCTTTACGAGGGGAGTGAAAGGATAATCCACTCACTCATTAGTTCCTTCTGACAAGCTGACAAACGAGGGGAAATGTGGGGGAAATCAGTTCGTCAGTGCAGGGCCAACATTTATCCACAGGACCAACAGCAGAACCCAGAGTGCAAATCACTTTCAGTGAGAGATCAGGAGTCGCAGGACCCAACTGTCCGAAGGGGAAGTCCTTGTTTGACGAGGGGTTCCGGGGCCCTCACTTGATTCATGGCCTTCTGTTTGCCCAACATTTCAGAGGAGATTCTGTCTTACAGCTCTTTTTTCAGGGGTTCAATGGGCCGCATGCATTTTTGCAAATTCAGACTGGAATCCATAATAGGAAAAAAATACGTCCTTTGTAACAATATTAATAATCATGCGCATCGTTGCGCCCATTTATCTTTTTATCTCTTCACAATTGTCATGAGTTTCTGGGCTCTCTAGATATATCTTCCGCTTTCATGACAAACAAATGTAGCAAATATTTGCCAACCAATGGAGCGGAAATAGTTTTTCGCTTTGTTTTCATGTTTACGCCTTTTTTTGTAATACTCGAACTCAATTGCAAATTTAGGTACATGAGAAAAATACAAATGTCTGCCATTTTCTGTAAAATTTCAAAATACCCAAGTCACAGCAAATTGGTTCAATTTTCCTGTAGTTAAGCTTCCTTCCACTTAAGCTTAATCAACGATTTATTTTATTGGATAAAATAGTTCACAGTGCAAGTATGTTTAAAGTTCAGCTTAAATGAAGCAAATAAAACTGCAAACTTTTGGCAGAAAGGTGGTGTTCAGAAATGCTTATAAAGCGACCAACTTTTGGTTGGAGCAAATTGGTGTAGGAGTAGTTTTATTTGGCAAATGGCAATTATTTGCTAGCAATTTAATTGCGGTTTTTCTGAGTTTGATTGCTGATGCTGTGCGTTGTCATTTAATTAACTTTGGTGGCCAATAAATTGTCATTACCAAAGCAAACCGCAATGCATTGCGGACCACTTTTTAGCCATATTTTCCGGGAAAAGGACATTTGCGAACCACACATCAGTGCCAAAATGCCACGAAGTTGCTCACATATGGCTAACCATTTTCATTTCCCTCGATAATTCACCCATTAGAGCTGAACTTGAAGGCTTTGCGGCATTTACGAGAATCGCTTTATTATTGCACTTAAGAGCTCTCCCAATTCTGTTGTTCTTATAGTGGTGGTGACACAAACACACTCGTACCCATCCACACAGACAGCTAATTTAGTTAGCTGATAAAACTAAACTGAGCTGATCATCTTGGTAGGGTATGGTATACAATATAGAAGGATGAAGGGCTCTGGAGCGAAAGTTGAACAGCTAACTTACTTCGATAAACAGGCTTAATTAGCGGCCAAAGCTGAAAGCCAACAGACTGCCAACTGGAGCTGGCACTAGGCGCATTATTTCCCATCTTCCATTTCCCAGGACCCAGAACACACACACAAATACAGTTAAAGGCACTGGCAGCAGGACTAAAAACACAATCAAATATTATACAGTGGTCGAAACTCAAATATGGAGAACTTAAACAATGGGAATCTAATCAGGATAAGGAATAAGGGTAGGAAAATAGTGTTTCAAAAACACTTTTAAATGTGCCTAAAAGAATGCTACAATATATTTTTATACATAAATTTCAGTGATTTGACTGCATACTTTTAGACACTTTTAAATTGCTTTGAAAACCATAGAAAATTATGTAGAAATATTTCTATCAAGTATCTCCCAAGTATGTAAGAAAATATTTTAAATACGATATAATACCAGCTGCCCAAATAATTGAAAAAAAAATCTCGTGGATTTTTAATGATTGCTACTACGTTAATGTTTTTTTTAAGATTCTGTAAAAATATTTCTTTTAATCAAAGGGTAAACTAAACACAGTAAATTGTGAATAAATATAATTTTCTGTTAAGTAATAAAATTATGTAAAGTGATAAGTATATTTTGTTTTATTTAACTAAACTTAAAGATAAGATTGACATACTATGCATTCTATTTTATTATTAAATAGTATTTTAATATTAAAATCGAAATATTTCTTAATATAATATTTAATAATGGCTTGCCCCACTGTAAACATGCGTTGCTGAAGAGCTTCGTCGACTGTCCGGCTTAATTATGTGCAAGCAACAATGATATTTATATTATCAGCCAGTCAATGTCAAACGTCAGCACCGCCCCAACTGACCAGCAGATGGGAGTCCTTCGTGCCCATCTCAC